>NW_026609747.1:0-25338 GCF_029499605.1 Hyla sarda
ATACAGAGGGTGGTGTATTATAGAGGGTGATGTCAGGGTGACTCCATATACTGTATAATACAGAGGGTGGTGTATTATAGAGGGTGATGTCAGGCTGAGTCCATATACTGTATAATACAGAGGGTGGTGTATTATAGAGGGTGATGTCAGGCTGACTCCATATACTGTATAATACAGAGGGTGGTGTATTATAGAGGGTGATGTCAGGGTGACTCCATATACTGTATAATACAGAGGGTGGTGTATTATAGAGGGTGGTGTCAGGCTGAGTCCATATACTGTATAATACAGAGGGTGGTGTATTATAGAGGGTGATGTCAGGCTGACTCCATATACTGTATAATACAGAGGGTGGTGTATTATAGAGGGTGATGTCAGGCTGACTCCATATACTGTATAATACAGAGGGTGGTGTATTATAGAGGGTGATGTCAGGCTGACTCCATATACTGTATAATACAGAGGGTGGTGTATTATAGAGGGTGATGTCAGGCTGACTCCATATACTGTATAATACAGAGGGTGGTGTATTATAGAGGGTGATGTCAGGGTGAGTCCATATACTGTATAATACAGAGGGTGGTGTATTATAGAGGGTGATGTCAGGGTGACTCCATATACTGTATAATACAGAGGGTGGTGTATTATAGAGGGTGGTGTCAGGGTGAGTCCATATACTGTATAATACAGAGGGTGGTGTATTATAGAGGGTGATGTCAGGGTGACTCCATATACTGTATAATACAGAGGGTGGTGTATTATAGAGGGTGATGTCAGGCTGACTCCATATACTGTATAATACAGAGGGTGGTGTATTATAGAGGGTGATGTCAGGCTGAGTCCATATACTGTATAATACAGAGGGTGGTGTATTATAGAGGGTGATGTCAGGGTGACTCCATATACTGTATAATACAGAGAGGGTGGTGTATTATAGAGGGTGGTGTCAGGCTGAGTCCATATACTGTATAATACAGAGGGTGGTGTATTATAGAGGGTGGTGTCAGGCTGACTCCATATACTGTATAATACAGAGGGTGGTGTATTATAGAGGGTGATGTCAGGCTGAGTCCATATACTGTATAATACAGAGGGTGGTGTATTATAGAGGGTGATGTCAGGCTGACTCCATATACTGTATAATACAGAGGGTGGTGTATTATAGAGGGTGGTGTCAGGCTGAGTCCATATACTGTATAATACAGAGGGTGGTGTATTATAGAGGGTGATGTCAGGGTGAGTCCATATACTGTATAATACAGAGGGTGGTGTATTATAGAGGGTGATGTCAGGCTGAGTCCATATACTGTATAATACAGAGAGGGTGTGTGTATTATAGAGGGTGATGTCAGGCTGACTCCATATACTGTATAATACAGAGGGTGGTGTATTATAGAGGGTGATGTCAGGCTGACTCCATATACTGTATAATACAGAGAGGGTGGTGTATTATAGAGGGTGATGTCAGGCTGAGTCCATATACTGTATAATACAGAGGGTGGTGTATTATAGAGGGTGATGTCAGGCTGAGTCCATATACTGTATAATACAGAGAGGGTGGTGTATTATAGAGGGTGATGTCAGGCTGAGTCCATATACTGTATAATACAGAGAGGGTGGTGTATTATAGAGGGTGATGTCAGGGTGACTCCATATACTGTATAATACAGAGGGTGGTGTATTATAGAGGGTGATGTCAGGGTGAGTCCATATACTGTATAATACAGAGAGGGTGGTGTATTATAGAGGGTGATGTCAGGCTGACTCCATATACTGTATAATACAGAGGGTGGTGTATTATAGAGGGTGGTGTCAGGGTGAGTCCATATACTGTATAATACAGAGGGTGGTGTATTATAGAGGTGATGTCAGGCTGAGTCCATATACTGTATAATACAGAGGGTGGTGTATTATAGAGGGTGGTGTCAGGGTGAGTCCATATACTGTATAATACAGAGGGTGGTGTATTATAGAGGTGATGTCAGGCTGACTCCATATACTGTATAATACAGAGGGTGGTGTATTATAGAAGGTGATGTCAGGCTGAGTCCATATACTGTATAATACAGAGAGGGTGGTGTATTATAGAGGGTGATGTCAGGGTGACTCCATATACTGTATAATACAGAGGGTGGTGTATTATAGAGGGTGATGTCAGGCTGAGTCCATATACTGTATAATACAGAGGGTGGTGTATTATAGAGGGTGATGTCAGGCTGAGTCCATATACTGTATAATACAGAGGGTGGTGTATTATAGAGGGTGATGTCAGGCTGACTCCATATACTGTATAATACAGAGGGTGGTGTATTATAGAGGGTGATGTCAGGCTGACTCCATATACTGTATAATACAGAGGGTGGTGTATTATAGAGGGTGGTGTATTATAGAGGGTGATGTCAGGCTGACTCCATATACTGTATAATACAGAGAGGGTGGTGTATTATAGAGGGCGATGTCAGGCTGACTCCATATACTGTATAATACAGAGGGTGGTGTATTATAGAGGGTGATGTCAGGCTGAGTCCATATACTGTATAATACAGAGGGTGGTGTATTATAGAGGGTGATGTCAGGCTGACTCCATATACTGTATAATACAGAGGGTGGTGTATTATAGAGGTGATGTCAGGCTGACTCCATATACTGTATAATACAGAGGGTGGTGTATTATAGAGGGTGATGTCAGGCTGAGTCCATATACTGTATAATACAGAGAGGGTGGTGTATTATAGAGGGTGATGTCAGGGTGACTCCATATACTGTATAATACAGAGGGTGGTGTATTATAGAGGGTGATGTCAGGCTGACTCCATATACTGTATAATACAGAGGGTGGTGTATTATAGAGGGTGATGTCAGGCTGACTCCATATACTGTATAATACAGAGGGTGGTGTATTATAGAGGGTGATGTCAGGGTGACTCCATATACTGTATAATACAGAGGGTGGTGTATTATAGAGGGTGATGTCAGGCTGACTCCATATACTGTATAATACAGAGAGGGTGGTGTATTATAGAGGGTGATGTCAGGCTGACTCCATATACTGTATAATACAGAGGGTGGTGTATTATAGAGGGTGATGTCAGGCTGAGTCCATATACTGTATAATACAGAGGGTGGTGTATTATAGAGGGTGATGTCAGGCTGAGTCCATATACTGTATAATACAGAGAGGGTGGTGTATTATAGAGGGTGATGTCAGGGTGACTCCATATACTGTATAATACAGAGGGTGGTGTATTATAGAGGGTGATGTCAGGCTGACTCCATATACTGTATAATACAGAGGGTGGTGTATTATAGAGGGTGATGTCAGGCTGAGTCCATATACTGTATAATACAGAGGGTGGTGTATTATAGAGGGTGATGTCAGGCTGACTCCATATACTGTATAATATAGAGAGGGTGGTGTATTATAGAGGGTGATGTCAGGGTGACTCCATATACTGTATAATATAGAGGGTGGTGTATTATAGAGGGTGATGTCAGGCTGACTCCATATACTGTATAATACAGAGAGGGTGGTGTATTATAGAGGGTGATGTCAGGCTGACTCCATATACTGTATAATACAGAGAGGGTGGTGTATTATAGAGGGTGATGTCAGGCTGACTCCATATACTGTATAATACAGAGGGTGGTGTATTATAGAGGGTGATGTCAGGCTGACTCCATATACTGTATAATACAGAGAGGGTGGTGTATTATAGAGGGTGATGTCAGGCTGAGTCCATATACTGTATAATACAGAGGGTGGTGTATTATAGAGGGTGATGTCAGGCTGAGTCCATATACTGTATAATACAGAGAGGGTGGTGTATTATAGAGGGTGATGTCAGGGTGACTCCATATACTGTATAATACAGAGAGGGTGGTGTATTATAGAGGGTGGTGTATTATAGAGGGTGGTGTCAGGCTGAGTCCATATACTGTATAATACAGAGGGTGGTGTATTATAGAGGGTGATGTCAGGGTGAGTCCATATACTGTATAATACAGAGGGTGGTGTATTATAGAGGGTGATGTCAGGCTGAGTCCATATACTGTATAATACAGAGAGGGTGGTGTATTATAGAGGGTGATGTCAGGCTGGAGTCCATATACTGTATAATACAGAGAGGGTGGTGTATTATAGAGGGTGATGTCAGGCTGACTCCATATACTGTATAATACAGAGAGGGTGGTGTATTATAGAGGGTGATGTCAGGGTGACTCCATATACTGTATAATACAGAGGGTGGTGTATTATAGAGGGTGATGTCAGGGTGAGTCCATATACTGTATAATACAGAGAGGGTGGTGTATTATAGAGGGTGATGTCAGGCTGACTCCATATACTGTATAATACAGAGGGTGGTGTATTATAGAGGGTGGTGTCAGGGTGAGTCCATATACTGTATAATACAGAGGGTGGTGTATTATAGAGGTGATGTCAGGCTGAGTCCATATACTGTATAATACAGAGGGTGGTGTATTATAGAGGGTGATGTCAGGCTGAGTCCATATACTGTATAATACAGAGGGTGGTGTATTATAGAGGTGATGTCAGGCTGAGTCCATATACTGTATAATACAGAGGGTGGTGTATTATAGAGGTGATGTCAGGCTGACTCCATATACTGTATAATACAGAGGGTGGTGTATTATAGAGGGTGATGTCAGGCTGAGTCCATATACTGTATAATACAGAGAGGGTGGTGTATTATAGAGGGTGATGTCAGGGTGACTCCATATACTGTATAATACAGAGGGTGGTGTATTATAGAGGGTGATGTCAGGCTGACTCCATATACTGTATAATACAGAGGGTGGTGTATTATAGAGGGTGATGTCAGGCTGAGTCCATATACTGTATAATACAGAGGGTGGTGTATTATAGAGGGTGATGTCAGGCTGAGTCCATATACTGTATAATACAGAGGGTGGTGTATTATAGAGGGTGATGTCAGGCTGAGTCCATATACTGTATAATACAGAGAGGGTGGTGTATTATAGAGGGTGATGTCAGGGTGAGTCCATATACTGTATAATACAGAGGGTGGTGTATTATAGAGGGTGATGTCAGGCTGAGTCCATATACTGTATAATACAGAGGGTGGTGTATTATAGAGGGTGATGTCAGGCTGAGTCCATATACTGTATAATACAGAGGGTGGTGTATTATAGAGGGTGATGTCAGGGTGACTCCATATACTGTATAATACAGAGAGGGTGGTGTATTATAGAGGGTGATGTCAGGCTGAGTCCATATACTGTATAATACAGAGGGTGGTGTATTATAGAGGGTGATGTCAGGCTGACTCCATATACTGTATAATACAGAGGGTGGTGTATTATAGAGGGTGATGTCAGGCTGACTCCATATACTGTATAATACAGAGGGTGGTGTATTATAGAGGGTGGTGTATTATAGAGGGTGATGTCAGGCTGACTCCATATACTGTATAATACAGAGAGGGTGGTGTATTATAGAGGGCGATGTCAGGCTGACTCCATATACTGTATAATACAGAGGGTGGTGTATTATAGAGGGTGATGTCAGGCTGAGTCCATATACTGTATAATACAGAGGGTGGTGTATTATAGAGGGTGATGTCAGGCTGACTCCATATACTGTATAATACAGAGGGTGGTGTATTATAGAGGTGATGTCAGGCTGAGTCCATATACTGTATAATACAGAGGGTGGTGTATTATAGAGGGTGATGTCAGGCTGAGTCCATATACTGTATAATACAGAGGGTGGTGTATTATAGAGGGTGATGTCAGGGTGACTCCATATACTGTATAATACAGAGGGTGGTGTATTATAGAGGGTGATGTCAGGCTGACTCCATATACTGTATAATACAGAGGGTGGTGTATTATAGAGGTGTGATGTCAGGCTGACTCCATATACTGTATAATACAGAGGGTGGTGTATTATAGAGGGTGATGTCAGGGTGACTCCATATACTGTATAATACAGAGGGTGGTGTATTATAGAGGGTGATGTCAGGCTGACTCCATATACTGTATAATACAGAGGGTGGTGTATTATAGAGGGTGGTGTATTATAGAGGGTGATGTCAGGCTGACTCCATATACTGTATAATACAGAGAGGGTGGTGTATTATAGAGGGTGATGTCAGGCTGACTCCATATACTGTATAATACAGAGGGTGGTGTATTATAGAGGGTGATGTCAGGCTGAGTCCATATACTGTATAATACAGAGGGTGGTGTATTATAGAGGGTGATGTCAGGCTGAGTCCATATACTGTATAATACAGAGAGGGTGGTGTATTATAGAGGGTGATGTCAGGGTGACTCCATATACTGTATAATACAGAGGGTGGTGTATTATAGAGGGTGATGTCAGGCTGACTCCATATACTGTATAATACAGAGGGTGGTGTATTATAGAGGGTGATGTCAGGCTGAGTCCATATACTGTATAATACAGAGGGTGGTGTATTATAGAGGGTGATGTCAGGCTGACTCCATATACTGTATAATACAGAGGGTGGTGTATTATAGAGGGTGATGTCAGGCTGAGTCCATATACTGTATAATACAGAGGGTGGTGTATTATAGAGGGTGATGTCAGGCTGACTCCATATACTGTATAATACAGAGGGTGGTGTATTATAGAGGGTGATGTCAGGCTGACTCCATATACTGTATAATACAGAGGGTGGTGTATTATAGAGGGTGATGTCAGGCTGACTCCATATACTGTATAATACAGAGGGTGGTGTATTATAGAGGGTGATGTCAGGCTGAGTCCATATACTGTATAATACAGAGGGTGGTGTATTATAGAGGGTGATGTCAGGCTGACTCCATATACTGTATAATACAGAGGGTGGTGTATTATAGAGGGTGATGTCAGGGTGACTCCATATACTGTATAATATAGAGGGTGGTGTATTATAGAGGGTGATGTCAGGCTGACTCCATATACTGTATAATACAGAGAGGGTGGTGTATTATAGAGGGTGATGTCAGGGTGACTCCATATACTGTATAATACAGAGAGGGTGGTGTATTATAGAGGGTGATGTCAGGGTGATTCCATATACTGTATAATACAGAGGGTGGTGTATTATAGAGGGTGATGTCAGGGTGACTCCATATACTGTATAATACAGAGGGTGGTGTATTATAGAGGGTGATGTCAGGCTGACTCCATATACTGTATAATACAGAGAGGGTGGTGTATTATAGAGGGTGATGTCAGGGTGACTCCATATACTGTATAATACAGAGAGGGTGGTGTATTATAGAGGGTGATGTCAGGGTGACTCCATATACTGTATAATACAGAGGGTGGTGTATTATAGAGGGTGGTGTATTATAGAGGGGATAAAAGGCTTTTTCTATTAACTGTACATTTTTTCTTCAGTTTTACACAAGAATATAAACAGGTCTAAGAGGAGTTTAAACCCCAGAGCAAAAGGACAAACAAAGCAATAAAAATGCTTGAAAACCAAAACCCAATTAGATGAAGATCATGGTAAAATAATAACACATAGAAACCATATTAGTTCCAAAGAAGAGCAAAATAGTGAATTAATGGGGAGGGAGGAAAAGGGGGACATGAACAACAACAATCAACACCGGGGAAACTGCCCCAAATCTCCTGTTTGCACTACTACCCCCATTAAGTCTGTTCCTCCCCAGTATAATACACCTCATGTATTGTACTGATGAGCTCTGCTATTCTGTATATTAAGCCAATACAATCATCTCTTATAAGGAGATAGGGGGAGGGGCCAAATACAAAATGGGAGAAGTGCATTGTACCCCTCCAGAGCCGTACTCACTATTCTGCTGTTACATCATGTCCTTCCCCCAGAGCTGCACTCACTATTCTGCTGTGAGATCATATCTTATCTCACCCTGTCGTGGCCCCCCCCCCTCTCACCCTGTCGTGGCCCCCCCCCCTCTCACCCTGTCGTGGCCCACCCCCCTCTCACCCGCTCGTGGCCCCCCCTCTCTCACCCGCTCGTGGCCCCCCCTCTCTCACCCGCTCGTGGCCCCCCCTCTCTCACCCGCTCGTGGCCCCCCCTCTCTCACCCGCTCGTGGCCCCCCCTCTCTCACCCGCTCGTGGCCCCCCCTCTCTCACCCGCTCGTGGCCCCCCCTCTCTCACCCGCTCGTGGCCCCCCCTCTCACCCACTCATGTCTTATCCTCCAGAGCTGCACTCCCTATTCTGCTGTTACATCATGTCTTCTCTTCCAGAGCTGCACTCACTCTTCTGCTCTTACATGTCTTTGCCATTCTAAATCCTCCCCGAGGATGAAGGGTTTTCTGCAGCTTATTCCACATTACCCCAACAATTGTGAACGCATGAACTCTTAGCTGAGCCGAGTGTGCATACATATGGGTGGGTTTGGGTGTGACCACTGACAGATAGGCTCTGCTCGGTCCTGTGACTTACATTCCTCCAGTCCCAGCTGATAGGCCAGGTTCTGCAGTCCTCGCACCTTCTCCATCAAGTTAGCAATGGTGAGACTCCCCAATTCTGCGGGAAAGAGCGGTGTTATTAATGAGTAGAGCGCCCCCCAGATGAAGAGGTCACACAGGGTCCCCAGGACATTTTACCTTTCAGCATGTCCATGTCGTCATGCTCCAGCTCCGCCATCCATTTGGGGGGAGAACTAGCAATGGGCTGTGAAGACAAAAATGGCAAGAAAACAGATTTACAGGAACACAGCAGATGACGGAACATTTAGTGTCAAAAGGAGAAAACTTGACAATGTAAATCAAAATACAACAGTCATACAGGGGTGTCAAAAAAAAAAAAAAAACATCTGAAACAATACAGAATACAAACCAAAAGAAGGGAAAAAGGTGTGAGGGGAGGGAAAGATGTCATAAAAAGGTCTAGTACACAAAAGAAGGGAATGAATGAAAAGAAGCACAACGATAAATAATAAGACATGACCAGTGTGCGGCGGGCGATGCCATTCATGGCTGCCAAATCCTAGTAACCCTCTCCAGTGTGTCATAACAAAGGGCATTCATCTTTCAGACACCCTAATGTTGTTGACCCTCAATCACCATAAACAGGGAAAGGGTTAAGGATCGCCACTATATGGATCCGGGCTGCATAAGTACAAATTGCATTAAACGGAAGAAGGTAGGATTAACCACTTCTGGCCTAAGGCCCAAGAGGCACATCATTGGGGTTGGAGGGCAAGTAATGCCCGTGACTGAAGAGATGACGTCCATGACCCTACACCAAAAGGATACTATATGGGGACATGTCCACCAAATGTGGAGAATGGTACACATCTCGTCACAGCCACGGAAACACGGTGAGAAATAACATTTCCGGATAAATAATATGGAGCCTCGTACAGACCAAATATATTCTGTGTAGAATTTTAAGAGCCTTTTTAACTAAGGAGACCTGCCAGCTGCCTTTACTCAATTGGGTACAACAAGTACGCCATTCAGACAGGAACGGTCAGGCGGAGAGCCTCCTGCCACTGAGTATGAAGGGTAATTGAGAGAACCAGACCGAAGTGGGGAGTAAATGTGGTAGTGATTGTAGAGGGGATCGGAGATATGAGAAAACTTCTGTCACCCTAAAATATTCAGTCCATGGAGGGGAGAAAAGATCAAGTGAAATAAGCGTCCCACCAACTAGGAAATTATGGAGGGGGGGGGGTCAAGTAGAGATGTAGTAGGAGAGACAGGAGATTGCAGAATTGGACAGAGCACCAATGAAGGTCCTAAAGGAGAAAGAGGGTCAGAAGGTGGTCCTAAAGAGAAAGAGGGTCAGAAGGTGGTCAAAGAGAAAGAGGGTCAGAAGGTGGTCCTAAAGAGAAAGAGGGTCAGAACGTGGTCCTAAAGAGAAAGAGGGTCAGAACGTGGTCCTAAAGAGAAAGAGGGTCAGAGAGGGTCAGAAGGTGGTCCTAAAGAGAAAGAGGGTCAGAAGGTGGTCCTAAAGAGAAAGAGGGTCAGAAGGTGGTCCTAAAGAGAAAGAGGGTCAGAAGGTGGTCAAAGAGAAAGAGGGTCAGAAGGTGGTTCTAAAGAGAAAGAGGGTCAGAAGGTGGTCCTAAAGAGAAAGAGGGTCAGAAGGTGGTCCTAAAGAGAAAGCGGGTCAGAAGGTGGTCCTAAAGAGAAAGAGGGTCAGAAGGTGGTCCTAAAGAGAAAGAGGGTCAGAAGGTGGTCCTAAAGAGAAAGAGGGTCAGAAGGTGGTCCTAAAGAGAAAGAGGGTCAGAAGGTGGTCCTAAAGAGAAAGAGGGTCAGAAGGTGGTCCTAAAGAGGGTCAGAAGGTGGTCCTAAAGAGAAAGAGGGTCAGAAGGTGGTCAAAGAGAAAGAGGGTCAGAAGGTGGTCCTAAAGAGGGTCAGAAGGTGGTCCTAAAGAGAAAGAGGGTCAGAAGGTGGTCCTAAAGAGAAAGAGGGTCAGAAGGTGGTCCTAAAGAGAAAGAGGGTCAGAAGGTGGTCCTAAAGAGAAAGAGGGTCAGAAGGTGGTCCAAAAGAGAAAGAGGGTCAGAAGGTGGTCAAAGAGAAAGAGGGTCAGAAGGTGGCCATAAAGGAGAAAGAGGGGCAGAAGGTGGCCATAAAGGAGAAAGAGGGGCAGAAGGTGGCCATAAAGGAGAAAGAGGGGCAGAAGGAGGTCATAAAGGAGAAAGAGGGGCAGAAGGAGGTCATAAAGGAGAAAGAGGGGCAGAAGGTGGCCATAAAGGAGAAAGAGGGGCAGAAGGAGGAGTGGCAGTGTGGCAAAGAAAGGGTGTATTTTCCTTGTTAACTCTGGAGAATCCTCCACCTGTGGCCTGATTAATGAGGTATCAGGAAGGGAAAGTGTGTTTAAAAGGAAAGAAAACAGAATAGTTGGGGCTCTCCCTGGGAAACAGCATGTCGCTGTAGGGGGGAGACACTCGGGACCTGTTGAGGAAGCACACAGCTGGAATTTGTGAGTGGCCCCAAGTGACAGTGGGAACTGTGTAAAACCGGTTGCAGGGGCATATGTTTTATGCTGGCTGAGGGTAGCTCTTCAGTTAGTAGTCAGGGCATGCTTACATGTGTAGTCAGTGACCAGAAAGTCTAGGACTTTGGTTTGTTCCTGAGTTATGTTTTGTTTTACCTGCAACCTGTGTAAATAAAGCTGGCGAGGTGCCAGAATTGTATGCAGAACGGTTGTCTGCCATGTTATTGTGAGGAAACGTGTCCCGTGGCAAGTGACCAGGACGATCCCAGAGCTAATCCCCAAGGAGGAATCCTTACAAAGGTCATAAAGGAGAAAGAGGGGCAGAAGGTCATAAAGAAGAAAGAGGGGCAGAAGAAGGTCATAAAAAGAAAGAGGGGCGAAAGGGCATAAGAGAAAGAGGGGGGCGTGGCTTGCATGGGGCGCTAGGCAGACATGCGGCCACCAAGCTCACATTTACCCTGGTACATAATCCTGGATTATTTCCCCCCTGACTTACGTTACCACTAACTGGAGGGTACCTCTGGGGACGCTCCGGACTCTGGCGGTGTGACTCAGTTTTGTTCCTGTGCCAGCGGCGGGGCTCGCTATCCAGGAGGACCGGGCTGCAGCGGTGATTGCAGCGGCGATTCCGGACGCAGGCGGCTTCTGCTGGGGTCCGGTGAGGCTCAGAGGCAGTGGAGAGGTGGCCAGGACATCTGTGAGTCTCCTGTGGTCATTGGGGGGGTGGGGGCGGGTTGAGGCCGGCTATTGCTGGCCTTCATGGGTGGGGCCCAATCCCTGGCTTGGTCTCCGGGGCAACCCCCGCTCCCTGTGCTGTTGGGAGTGAATCCTAAGTGCACTGTGGTTCTCCTGGCTGACTCTGCTAAATGTGGCTGATAGCTAACACCCCCTCAGGCTAAGACTGAGTGCCTGCCTTATATTTCTGCATATCTGGCCTGAGACTCTGCATCTCCCTAAGGTTGGATGCCTGGCCCTGCTGCTGCTACCCTACCCTCTTATATGCTGGAACTGATTCGCTGCTTGCAAGTGTTCTGCTACCCTGCTGCTACCTTATTGATTGTGGGACTGTTTGCTATCTTCCTGGGAGCGGTGTGCTCTGGGGGCCACAGGCTGTGCCTCTCCATTCTGGTGACTTACCTTGCTCATACTCTTCCAGTGGGTGTCTGTCCCCCACAACGGGTGGCTCCAGGGGCAAATCCAAGTACAACAAATCAGGAGTTGGAGTGTTTCTTCCTGCTGCAGACGATTAGGCTTCTTCGGATGGAGGCCATTCGGAGGCTAGTGGCTACTCCCTATGGGACTCCGTGATACCGACTCCTGTCTACTAGAGTGGCGGCCAGCACAGCCAAGTCCTTAAGTCAGTTTTCCAGGTCTGCGGAGCCGTCTGGCAGCGCCTTGCCTCCCCAGGCTGGGTTCCGGGCAGGCTGTCCCTCTGATCAGATGCCATATGATGGGACACTCTTGGATCTTGATTTTACTGAAATTCTGTCCACTATAACTTCCTGCCACACTTCTATGATCACTAAAGTGGATGAGCCGAGACAAGAATTTGTTATTTTACGCCATGAGACTCAAAAGATACGTGAACGTACCACGGAGGTTGAGAACAGAGTCTCTACGGTGGAGTAAACCCTACGCCCTATCCCTCAGCAAATTTCTCCCCTGCAGTGACAGTTTCGGGGAATGGTGGATAGAGCTGAGAACCGATTGAGGTGTAACAACGTTAGGCTGGTGGGTCTTCCTGAGAAGGCAGAGGGTGCTGATCCTGTGGCGTTCTTAGAATCCTGGCTGAGGGGGCTGCTGCCGGTGGATACCTTCTCTCCCTTCTTCGCTGTGGACCTGCCAGACCTCCTGTGCCCGGGGGGGGCCTCCTTGGCCGTTTCTAGCAAGGATCCTTCACTTTAAAAGGACAGAGACTCTATTCTAAGAGCAGTGAGGATCAAGGGAGAGGTGCTCTGTGGTGACAGCAGAGTCAGTCGGTGGATTGTACATAGCTCCTGCACTCGCCTGATACGAATTTTAGTTTGGGGTAGGGATCGACCGATAGCGATTTTTTAGGGCCAATACAGATAATCTGTCACCTTTCAGGCAGATAGCTTATACCGATATTCCTGTATAAATTATTGGCCATTTCAACCCCCCCCCCCCCCCCGAGGAGGGCAGAAGCCGTTGCAGATCAATGTTTTAAAGCGGGCACTTTAAATCAATGAACTGCAGCGGCTTTTGCGGTGCTAGAGACCACCGCCACCCGCTTCTCCCCCTGCCTGTCCTGGGGTCCTGAGTCTAACCACCACAGTTGCCCCATCACCTCCATCCACCCCCCCCCCCCCCATCCTCTGCTCACATACCTCCACCGCCCCATCACCTCCCCCCATCCCCGACGGTGACATCGCGTTGGGGACATCACTCGTCATTGAGCAGCAACAGCGCAGGAGCCAGAAGGATCGCGGACCCCGGGAACAGGTAATTATAACACCGGGGACGGGGGGAGGCGATGGGGCGGGGGCGGCGGCATGTGGCCAGAGGATTGGGGGGTGGCGGGGGAAGGCAATGGGGCAGCTGCGGCGATGGTAGTCTCTGGCCGGGGAATTATCGCCAAGATAATTGCCGATACCGATAATGTCCAAAATCGCGATCCCTAGTTTGGGGTATAGGTCTGCACTGGTTTAGCTTGTGTTAGACAGGGATTTGTTGTTTTTTGGGGATGTTTTCCTGTTCCTATCTGTTTTTGTTGCTTGTTGGTGTTTTGTCCTTGTTGTCTGTCCGTGTTGGTTGGTTGTCTTTGGTTTGCATGGGAGCTCCTATAGTTGCTGGGTACTTGTACAACGGGGTAGGCCCTGTTCGCGTTACATCTTTGTTTCATGATGGGGTCCCTTAGGATATTAAGCTGGAATGTACGTGGCCTTAATTCCAAGTTTGAGAGCGCTGTGCCTAGATTTTGTTAAGAGACATTCCCCGCATATTGTTTCTCTGGAAGAAACCCACCTCACGGGTCAAAAGGTCCTGGCCCTAAAAAAGGGCGTGGGTTGCCAAGGGTTACCATTCTTCCTACTCATCTCTAGCTAAAGGGGTCTCTGTCCTGGTCTCTAAATCTCTTCCTTTGGTAATCTCCCAGGTTTCCTGTGACCATTTTGGTAGATATGTGATCTTGCATTGTGTGGATCTTCTGCCTTGGTGTTTGGGGTTGGGCCTTACTGACCTTGCTTAGCTGATCCCCATCTTGCTTAATTTGTATACGTGGCCTTGGAGTCTGGGGCCCTGCCTGAATGAGGGAGGCTTTGATTGTAGTACTACCCAAGCCTGGTAAGGATCCGACCTTGCCGGACTCTTGTCCTATCTCGCTCCTCAATGTAGATATCAATATTTTAGCAAAAGGTACTGGAAAACAGGCTGAAGGGGGGGGGGGGGGGGGGCGGTCATTTCCTCTGTAGTTCACCCTGACCAGACTGGGTTCATGTCCGGGAGGGTGACTGATGTTAATGTTAAAAGACTACAGCTTAACATTTCTGCAGTGGAGGAGGGCGGTCCCCCCTGGTTACGTTGTTAGCCTTGATGTCTATAAGGCCTTTGATTCCGTTGAGTGGCATAATATTTGGTGCTTGATGCCAATCCCCCGCTTCGGACCTGTTTTTCGGAAATGGGTTTGGTTGCTGTATGACTTCCCTAGAGCCAGAGTACGCACTAATTTAGAGATCTCCGAGCCGTTCCTACTCAACACTACCCTTACTTTGTTGCAGGCGTGGGTCTCCTTACCTTTATCATTGGCTGGTAGGGTTAACATTTTCAAAAGGATCTCCCCCCCCCCCCCCCCCCAAGTTCCTCTACCTCTCTCACCTTTCCCTCTTGTTCCTCCCAAGGTTTTTTTTGTTAAACTTATCCGGGCCCTGATATCCTTCTACTGGCAAAATAAGCCTCTGAGGTTGGGACAGGCTCTGCTCCAGGCACCTAAGCAGCTGGGGAGGGGGTATCTAGTCGCCCCTAATATGCATAATTATTTTCTAGCCTCACAGCTGGTGTACGTGGCCTGGTGGATCAACCTGGACCTTTCCAATGCCTTCATGGCTTTGGCGGGGCTCTCCTGGGTTCCTATGAAACACTGACCAATGCATTATACAGGTATGTTCCTTCTATCTTTACCGGCCACTATTAAGATGGTGGTGGCGGTCTGGTCGGTGGTTACTGGATGCTTTCCCCAGCCGGTTGTCTCTCCAAGAGCACTCTTGTGGGGTTATCCACATTTGGAACACCTACGGGAGTTTGAGGCAGCTGGATTTTGGAGCTCCCAGGGAATCAAATTTGCCATGCACCTGTTTTGGAGATGACTTTCTTTCCGTCAATTGCGGAGGTTAGAGAACGTTTTAATGTCCCTCAGGATGCCCACTTTCGGTATCTTCAGTTGCGACATGTGGTCTCTGCAGTTTGGTTCCCTGTAGGTTATCACTGTCTTTTATGAAGTGGAGGTGCTCCTGGGGACCACTGACCTGGCTAAGCCTCTCACCCAGAGTTATATGTTGCTGCAGTCAGTGGCTCTGGACCCGTTCGCTGTGGCGCAGCTGAAATGGGTCAAATATATCCCCAGTCTTTCAGAAGATATGTGGAAGGAGGTGGATAAGACGTACTATCCTACAGTAGTTAGTGCTTGGGATATGTTTATTCAATCCCGGTTTGTCCTATAACCCAGTTAGATTGCATCGGATGGGGGTCTCAAGGTCAGAGGTCTGCTTTAGGTGTGGGAGAGAGAGGGGCACCTTTTTGCATGCAGTTTGGGCTTGCTCCTGCGTTGTACCCTTTTGGAGGGAGATAATGACATTCTTGTCGGACCACTTGGAATTCCCCTTTGTGTTAACTCCAGAGGTATGTTTGCTGGGGGTTATTAATGGGTTGGTGACGGGCTCTTAGACGCATTCTGGTCTGTTTCCTTTTGTTTTGTGCACGCAACGTTATAGTGATGGCCTGGAAGGATGTGTCCTCACCCCCTTTGGCCCTGTGGATAGCCCTAGTTAATACATGCGTCCCATTATACCATTCCCTTTATGTTAGTAGGAAATGTCTGAAAACATTTGACAAGGTCTGGGTTCCATGGTTGTTAGATGTCTCCACTGATTCTCCAGTTCGTCTCCACTGATCCTCTCAGTCGAAGATTGGCTTATTGGCACTGAGTAGCTCCTAGGGTGTGTTTGGATGTGTGTGTGTGTGTGTGTGTGTGTGTGTGAGAAGGGCGTTGTCTATGTGTGGTTTTCCTGTACTGTTGTTCTGGTGGGCCTCCCACCCCTCGCTTACTTGTACTCGTCCTAGTTCCTGTATAGATTATAGATATTCCTTGCCTGTATTTTGCTGGGAGCGGAAGGAGGGGGGGGGGGGGGGGGGTCTACAGTTTTGTTACTTGTTTTTTATTTTTTTTAAACAAACTAACAACAAAGAGGGGCAGAAGGTGGCCATAAAGGAGAGAGAGGGGCAGAAGGTGGCCATAAAGGAGAGAGAGGGGCAGAAGGTGGCCATAAAGGAGAGAGAGGGGCAGAAGGTGGCCATAAAGGAGAGAGAGGGGCAGAAGGTGGCCATAAAGGAAAAAGAGGGGCAGAAGGTGGCCATAAAGGAAAAAGAGGGGCAGAAGGAGGTCATAAAGGAGAAAGAGGGGCAGAAGGAGGTCATAAAGGAGAAAGAGGGGCAGAAGGAGGTCATAAAGGAGAAAGAGGGGCAGAAGGTGGTCATAAAGGAGAAAGAGGGGCAGAAGGAGGTCATAAAGGAGAAAGAGGGGCAGAAGGAGGTCATAAAGGAGAAAGAGGGGCAGAAGGAGGTCATAAAGGAGAAAGAGGGGCAGAAGGAGGTCATAAAGGAGAAAGAGGGGCAGAAGGAGGTCATAAAGGAGAAAGAGGGGCAGAAGGAGGTCATAAAGGAGAAAGAGGGGCAGAAGGAGGTCATAAAGGAGAAAGAGGGGCAGAAGGAGGTCATAAAGGAGAAAGAGGGGCAGAAGGAGGTCATAAAGGAGAAAGAGGGGCAGAAGGAGGTCATAAAGGAGAAAGAGGGGCAGAAGGAGGTCATAAAGGAGAAAGAGGGGCAGAAGGAGGTCATAAAGGAGAAAGAGGGGCAGAAGGAGGTCATAAAGGAGAAAGAGGGGCAGAAGGAGGTCATAAAGGAGAAAGAGGGGCAGAAGGAGGTCATAAAGGAGAAAGAGGGGCAGAAGGTGGCACATTAGTTATGGGACCAGAAAGACTATAGGTAGAAAGGAGGCCACTCTCCAGGGAGTCAGGAGCACTGCAAAGATGTTGTGCTATAGTAAAGAATAGAGTCAGGGATGGAGAGACCCCCCCCCCCCCGACCCCTTTATGGTTGTACACGAGCTTCCACAATATTCGTGGATGAAGACCCCTCCAGACAAACAGGAACATCCCCCTGTAAAGCCCAGAGGTCCGCAAGATTGGAATCGAGAGCGTGCGGAAGAAGTGCAATAACTGGGTAAAATTACCATTTTAACAGTATGTATACGGCCCAGCCAGGAAATATAGGGCAGGTCCCATCAGGCAAGGTCCTCACCAATAGACTTAAATAGTGGGTTGTAATTCAACCCATAAAAAAGGAAGTGGGAAGAGATCTGTAGAGATAAGGGAAGTGACACAGAGGGAAGAGATCTACAGAGATAAGGGAAGAGACAGAGGGAAGAGATCTACAGAGATAAGGGAAGTGACAGAGGGAAGAGATCTACAGAGATAAGGGAAGGGACAGTGGGAAGAGATCTACAGAGATAAGGGAAGGGACAGTGGGAAGAGATCTACAGAGATAAGGGAAGTGACACAGAGGGAATAGATCTACAGAGATAAGGGAAGGGACAGTGGGAAGAGATCTGTAGAGATACGGGAAGTGACACAGAGGGAAGAGATCTACAGAGATAAGGGAAGTGACACAGAGGGAAGAGATCTGTAGAGATAAGGGAAGAGACAGAGGGAAGAGATCTACAGAGATAAGGGAAGTGACAGAGGGAAGAGATCTACAGAGATAAGGGAAGTGACAGTGGGAAGAGATCTACAGAGATAAGGGAAGTGACACAGAGGGAATAGATCTACAGAGATAAGGGAAGGGACAGTGGGAAGAGATCTGTAGAGATAAGGGAAGTGACACAGAGGGAAGAGATCTACAGAGATAAGGGAAGTGACACAGAGGGAAGAGATCTACAGAGATAAGGGAAGGGACACAGAGGGAAGAGATCTGTAGAGATAAGGGAAGTGACAGAGGGAAGAGATCTGTAGAAATAAGGGAAGGGACAGAGGGAAGAGATCTACAGAGATAAGGGAAGAGACAGAGGGAAGAGATCTGTAGAGATAAGGGAAGTGACACAGAGGGAAGAGATCTACAGAGATAAGGGAAGGGACAGTGGGAAGAGATCTACAGAGATAAGGGAAGTGACACAGAGGGAATAGATCTACAGAGATAAGGGAAGGGACAGTGGGAAGAGATCTGTAGAGATAAGGGAAGTGACACAGAGGGAAGAGATCTACAGAGATAAGGGAAGTGACACAGAGGGAAGAGATCTACAGAGATAAGGGAAGGGACACAGAGGGAAGAGATCTGTAGAGATAAGGGAAGTGACAGAGGGAAGAGATCTGTAGAAATAAGGGAAGGGACAGAGGGAAGAGATCTACAGAGATAAGGGAAGTGACAGAGGGAAGAGATCTACAGAGATAAGGGAAGTGACACAGAGGGAAGAGATCTACAGAGATAAGGGAAGAGACAGAGGGAAGAGATCTACAGAGATAAGGGAAGTGACACAGAGGGAATAGATCTACAGAGATAAGGGAAGGGACAGTGGGAAGAGATCTGTAGAGATAAGGGAAGTGACACAGAGGGAATAGATTTACAGAGATAAGGGAAGTGACACAGAGGGAATAGATTTACAGAGATAAGGGAAGTGACACAGAGGGAAGAGATCTACAGAGATAAGGGAAGTGACACAGAGGGAATAGATCTACAGAGATAAGGGAAGGGACAGTGGGAAGAGATCTGTAGAGATAAGGGAAGTGACAGAGGGAAGAGATCTACAGAGATAAGGGAAGGGACAGTGGGAAGAGATCTGTAGAGATAAGGGAAGTGACAGAGGGAAGAGATCTACAGAGATAAGGGAAGTGACAGAGGGAAGAGATCTACAGAGATAAGGGAAGTGACAGAGGGAAGAGATCTGTAGAAATAAGGGAAGGGACACAGAGGGAATAGATCTACAGAGATAAGGGAAGAGACAGAGGGAAGAGATCTACAGAGATAAGGGAAGTGACAGAGGGAAGAGATCTACAGAGATAAGGGAAGGGACAGTGGGAAGAGATCTGTAGAGATAAGGGAAGTGACACAGAGGGAATAGATTTACAGAGATAAGGGAAGTGACACAGAGGGAATAGATTTACAGAGATAAGGGAAGTGACACAGAGGGAAGAGATCTACAGAGATAAGGGAAGTGACACAGAGGGAATAGATCTACAGAGATAAGGGAAGGGACAGTGGGAAGAGATCTGTAGAGATAAGGGAAGTGACAGAGGGAAGAGATCTACAGAGATAAGGGAAGGGACAGTGGGAAGAGATCTGTAGAGATAAGGGAAGTGACAGAGGGAAGAGATCTACAGAGATAAGGGAAGTGACACAGAGGGAAGAGATCTACATAGATAAGGGAAGAGACAGAGGGAAGAGATCTACAGAGATAAGGGAAGTGACAGAGGGAAGAGATCTACAGAGATAAGGGAAGTGACAGAGGGAAGAGATCTACAGAGATAAGGGAAGTGACAGAGGGAAGAGATCTGTAGAAATAAGGGAAGGGACACAGAGGGAATAGATCTACAGAGATAAGGGAAGAGACAGAGGGAAGAGATCTACAGAGATAAGGGAAGTGACAGAGGGAAGAGATCTACAGAGATAAGGGAAGTGACAGAGGGAAGAGATCTACAGAGATAAGGGAAGTGACAGAGGGAAGAGATCTACAGAGATAAGGGAAGTGACAGAGGGAAGAGATCTACAGAGATAAGGGAAGTGACAGAGGGAAGAGATCTACAGAGATAAGGGAAGTGACAGAGGGAAGAGATCTGTAGAGATAAGGGAAGTGACACAGAGGGAAGAGATCTACAGAGATAAGGGAAGGGACAGTGGGAAGAGATCTACAGAGATAAGGGAAGTGACACAGAGGGAAGAGATCTACAGAGATAAGGGAAGAGACAGAGGGAAGAGATCTACAGAGATAAGGGAAGTGACAGAGGGAAGAGATCTACAGAGATAATGGAAGAGACAGAGGGAAGAGATCTACAGAGATAAGGGAAGGGACAGAGGGAAGAGATCTGTAGAGATAAGGGAAGGGACACAGAGGGAAGAGATCTACAGAGATAAGGGAAGAGATCTACAGAGATAAGGGAAGAGATCTACAGAGATAAGGGAAGAGACAGAGGGAGGAGATCTACAGAGATAAGGGAAGGGACAGAGGGAAGAGATCTGTAGAGATAAGGGAAGTGACACAGAGGGAAGAGATCTACAGAGATAAGGGAAGTGACAGAGGGAAGAGATCTGTAGAGATAAGGGAAGTGACACAGAGGGAAGAGATCTACAGAGATAAGGGAAGGGACAGAGGGAAGAGATCTACAGAGATAAGTGAAGGGACACAGAGGGAAGAGATCTACAGAGATAAGGGAAGGGACACAGAGGGAAGAGATCTACAGAGATAAGGGAAGGGACACAGAGGGAAGAGATCTACCGAGATAAGGGAAGGGACACAGAGGGAAGAGATCTACAGAGATAAGGGAAGGGACACAGAGGGAAGAGATCTGTAGAGATAAGGGAAGTGACACAGAGGGAAGAGATCTGTAGAGATAAGGGAAGTGACAGAGGGAAGAGATCTGTAGAGATAAGGGAAGTGACAGTGGGAAGAGATCTGTAGAGATAAGGGGAGTGACAGTGGGAAGAGATCTGTAGAGATAAGGGAAGTGACAGTGGGAAGAGATCTGTAGAGATAAGGGAAGTGACAGTGGGAAGAGATCTGTAGAGATAAGGGAAGAGATCTACAGAGATAAGGGAAGAGACATAGAGGGAAGAGATCTACAGAGATAAGGGAAGTGACAGAGGGAAGAGATCTACAGAGATAAGGGAAGGGACATAGTGGGAAGAGATCTGTAGAGATAAGGGAAGTGACATAGAGGGAAGAGATCTACAGAGATAAGGGAAGGGACAGTGGGAAGAGATCTGTAGAGATAAGGGAAGAGATCTACAGAGATAAGGGAAGTGACATAGAGGGAATAGATCTACAGAGATAAGGGAAGAGACATAGAGGGAAGAGATCTACAGAGATAAGGGAAGTGACAGAGGGAAGAGATCTACAGAGATAAGGGAAGAGACAGAGGGAAGAGATCTACAGAGATAAGGGAAGGGACAGAGGGAAGAGATCTGTAGAGATAAGGGAAGGGACATAGAGGGAAGAGATCTGTAGAGATAAGGGAAGTGACAGAGGGAAGAGATCTGTAGAGATAAGGGAAGTGACAGAGGGAAGAGATCTACAGAGATAAGGGAAGAGACAGAGGGAAGAGATCTACAGAGATAAGGGAAGAGACAGAGGGAAGAGATCTACAGAGATAAGGGAAGGGACAGAGGGAAGAGATCTGTAGAGATAAGGGAAGGGACATAGAGGGAAGAGATCTGTAGAGATAAGGGAAGTGACAGAGGGAAGAGATCTACAGAGATAAGGGAAGGGACAGAGGGAAGAGATCTGTAGAGATAAGGGAAGGGACATAGAGGGAAGAGATCTGTAGAGATAAGGGAAGTGACAGAGGGAAGAGATCTACAGAGATAAGGGAAGGGACATAGAGGGAAGAGATCTGTAGAGATAAGGGAAGTGACAGAGGGAAGAGATCTACAGAGATAAGGGAAGGGACATAGAGGGAAGAGATCTACAGAGAAAAGGGAAGGGACAGAGGGAAGAGATCTGTAGAGATAAGGGACAGAGGGAAGAGATCTACAGCTATAAGGGAAGTGACATAGAGGGAAGAGATCTAAAGAGATAAGGGAAGGGACAGAGGGAAGAGATCTAAAGAGATAAGGGAAGGGACAGAGGGAAGAGATGTACAGAGATAAGGGAACGGCATAGAGGGAAGAGATCTGTAGAGATAAGGGAAGAGACAGAGGGAAGAGATCTACAGAGATAAGGGAAGAGACAGAGGGAAGAGATCTACAGAGATAAGGGAAGAGACAGAGGGAAGAGATCTACAGAGATAAGGGAAGAGACAGAGGGAAGAGATCTACAGAGATAAGGGAACAAATCTGTAGAGATAAGGGAAGTGACACAGAGGGAAAAGATCTGTAGAGATAAGGGAAGTGACACAGAGGGAAAAGATCTACAGAGATAAGGGAAGGGACAGTGGGAAGAGATCTGTAGAGATAAGGGAAGGGACAGAGGGAAGAGATCTGTAGAGATAAGGGAAGAGACAGAGGGAAGAGATCTACAGAGATAAGGGAAGGGACATAGAGGGAAGAGATCTACAGAGATAAGGGAAGGGACATAGAGGGAAGAGATCTACAGAGATAAGGGAAGTGACTTATAGAGGGAGGAAGCACAAGGATGATAGAGTTTTATGTAAAAGAGATTGAAAAATTATTAGTCACGTCCTCTCTTACCATCCATATTATAAGGAATCCGGAAACCTATTCCTCAAGCCACTAAGCCTAAAAATACTCTGCTCTATCCTGTTCTTTAGAGATCACTTCTCAGCAGTCTCATCATCACAAACAGGATTACACCGACAGGTAACAATTTTATATATCCACCAATCACTACAGACTGACACTTCTCAGCAGTCTCCTCCTCTTCTTCTGACAGGATTACATGACAGGTAACACCTATATATAGATAAGATTGGATTGTGCCTCTCACAATAGGCAATGGACACAGCTCACCTGCACAGGTCATACAGCTTGCCCACAACACTCTCCTACAATAGTAAACAGGGTCTCCCTCTCTTATCTATCGAACAGTAGAGGGGATTATATAGTGAAACATTGGGGGGCCCATATACTTACAGGCTGTAAACATGGGGGGCACATACTTACACTCTTAAAGGAGGCTGCAAACTCTGCAACGCCTGGAACTATAGAAGACACAAAATCAACAAATTAAAATGATCCTGAGCAGAATTCACTCTGCAAGACTGACCCTTCCCCCACCAAGAGAGCCTATAAACCATACAGATGACCCCAACAAGGACCCAAGACCATACAGATGACCCCCACCCCCAACCCGAGGACCCTGCACCCCAGAAGACCCCCAACCCGAGGACCCTGCACCCCAGAAGACCCCCAACCCGAGGACCCTGCACCCCAGAAGACCCCCAACCCGAGGACCCTGCACCCCAGAAGACCCCCAACCCGAGGACCCTGCACCCCAGAAGACCCCCAACCCGAGGACCCTGCACCCCAGAAGACCCCCAACCCGAGGACCCTGCACCCCAGAAGACCCCCAACCCGAGGACCCTGCACCCCAGAAGACCCCCAACCCGAGGACCCTGCACCCCAGAAGACCCCCAACCCGAGGACCCTGCACCCCAGAAGACCCCCAACCCGAGGACCCTGCACCCCAGAAGACCCCAACCCAAGGACCCTGCACCCCAGAAGACCCCAACCCAAGGACCCTGCACCCCAGAAGACCCCAACCCGAGGACCCTGCACCCCAGAAGACCCCAACCCGAGGACCCTGCACCCCAGAAGACCCCAACCCGAGGACCCTGCACCCCAGAAGACCCCAACCAAGGACCCTGCACCCCAGAAGACCCCAACCAAGGACCCTGCACCCCAGAAGACCATACAGATGACCCCAACCCAAGGACCCTGCACCCCAGAAGACACCAACCAAGGACCCTGCACCCCAGAAGACCATACAGATGACCCAAACCCAGGACCCTGCACCCTAGATGACCATACAGATGACCCCAACCAAGGACCCTGCGCCCCAGAAGACCATACAGATGACCCCAACCAAGGACCCTGCGCCCCCGAAGACCATACAGATGACACCAACCAAGGACCCTGCGCCCCAGAAGACCATACAGATGACCCCAACCAAGGACCCTGCACCCCAGAAGACCATACAGATGACCCCAATCAAGGACCCTGCGCCCCAGAAGACCATACAGATGACCCCAACCAAGGACCCTGCCCCCCAGAAGGCCAGATGACCCAAACCAAGGACCCTGCACCCCATAAGACCTTACAGATGACCCCAATCAAGGACCCTGCACCCCAGAAGACCATACAGATGACCCACCCCCCCAACCCCAGAAGACTATACAGATAACCCCCCCCCCACACACCCGAGGACCCTGCACCCCAGAAGACTATACAGATGACCCAAAACCCCCACACACCCAAGGACCCTGCACCCCAGAAGACTATACAGATGACCCACCCCCCCCACACACCCAAGGACCCTGCACCCCAGAAGACTATACAGATAAACCCCCCCACACCCCCGAGGACCCTGCACCCCAGAAGACTATACAGATAAACCCCCCCACACCCCCGAGGACCCAGCACCCCAGAAGACTATACAGATAAACCCCCCCACACCCCCGAGGACCCAGCACCCCAGAAGACTATACAGATAAACCCCCCCACACCCCCGAGGACCCTGCACCCCAGAAGACTATACAGATGACCCCCCGCCCACACACCCGAGGACCCTGCACCCCAGAAGACTATACAGATGACCCCCCCCACACACCCAAGGACCCTGCACCCCAGAAGACTATACAGATGACCCCCCCCACACACCCAAGGACCCTGCACCCCAGAAGACTATACAGATGACCCACCCCCCCCACACACACCCAAGGACCCTGCACCCCAGAAGACTATACAGATGACCCACCCCCCCCACACACCCAAGGACCCTGCACCCCAGAAGACTATACAGATAAACCCCCCCCCCCCCACACACCCGAGGACCCAGCACCCCAGAAGACCATACAAATGACCCCCCCACCTGTGGACCCTGCACCCCACAGATCATACAAAGGAACCCTTTAAGTAAAACTGTACACAGGACCCTGCCCAGACACTTACGCTGCTCAGGCCACAGGTCGGGGGACGCTCGATCCAGCTTCTCAAAGCTCAACAATGACGATTCCAGATCAACACCTGAAAGACAATAAGGCTGTGTTCACACTGGGCAGGTCTATTCAGAATTACAAAAAAATGGCCGACGAGAAGCAGGACAGTAGAATGTCTATTGGGAGGACGGGGACGCGGAGGAGGGGTTACTAAAATATCTTTTTGAGATACAGTGACACACACACCGCTCCCCCCCCTCAGTGACGCACACACCGCTCCCCCCCCCCCACCTCACAGTGACACACACACCGCTCCCCCCCCTCAGTGACGCACACACCGCTCCCCCCCCCCCA
>NW_026609749.1:0-25307 GCF_029499605.1 Hyla sarda
GCCATTAATGAGCTTGTCCATGACCACCGTATGGTTATTAAACCAGCAGACAAAGGTGGAGCCATAGTGGTCATGGACAAGCTCAAATATCTCCAGGAAGCTGAAAAACAACTCAGTGACGCTAATGTATACAGACGACTCAACAAAGATCCTAAAAAAGAGGTTGCTGCCCGTATACACCAAATTGTCACAAGGGGCTTTGATGATGGATTGATTGATGATAAACTTATGAAGTATTTGATTGTTGAATTCCCAATAACACCTGTGCTATATCTTCTGCCAAAAATACATAAAGACCGACTTAATCCACCAGGGAGACCAATTGTCTCAGGTAGGGAGTCCATTATGTCGCACATCTCTATTTTTTTAGACAAACTTTTACGTAGTTATGCTATGAATACTAAATCATACATCAAAGACAAGTCAGATTTTTTGGAAAAAATCAAAAACATCACTGTACCAAATCAAACCATCCTTGCGACATATGATGTTACAAACCTTTACACTTCTATAAACCATGAAAAAGGTATACACGCAGTGGAGACTGCTTTGATATTATCCGATTTTGATACTGAAAAAATAGATTTTGTGGTGTCCTTGTTAAGGATAGTTTTGGAGTGTAATTACTTTGCATTTAATGATACATTATTTATGCAAATGAGGTACAGCGATGGGCAGTAACGTGGCACCAACATACGCCAACATATTTGTGGCCCATATGGAGGAGGAGTACATCTATGAATCATCCCACTTCCGCAATGTGCGGTTGTGGGTACGATTCATAGATGACATCTTCGTCCTATGGACAGGGACTGAGCACGAATTACACATGTTTCATGAATTCTTGAATAACATTGAGGCAGACATTAAGTTCACACTTACACATTCCACCACTTCAGTGAGCTTTTTGGATGTGAAGGTAGGGATTAGCGGAGACAAAATTACCACGGACATCTATCATAAACCAACAGACACAAACACATTGTTAAGATTTGATAGTGCTCATCCAAGGGCTATGGTTCGATCGTTACCCTATAGTCAGATGCTGAGAGCGGAACGCATCGCAGATGACGATATAAAATTGGATAGAGCACTATCCAAAATGAGCTCTGATTTTTTAGAAAGACGGTACCCCAAAAAACTTGTAGATGAACACACTGCACGGGTTAAACAACTGAGACAGCACAAACACTTGGAAAGTCAGACAACTGTCCCTAGAAAGAATACATCTAACCGCATAACTTTCATCACTACGTACAGTGAACACTCACATGACATTTCATCCATAGTCAGAAAGCATTGGCATTTAGTCCGTGAGAATTTTCCCCATATTCCTGATTTTTTAGAATTCCCACTTATGTCTTTTCGTTGAGCACGAAATCTCAGGGACAAATTAGTAAAAACTGATATTGCTACTTCCACAAAGACACAAAGATATCTCGGGGTAAAAAGTACAGGTTGTTTTCCCTGTCTCAATTGTGTAAATTGCAGTTATATGCACAAAGGCTCAAAATTCATCCATCCAGACACCAAACGTGAATACGAAATTAGATATTATTTAAACTGCAACTCTGATCATGTAATTTATATCCTATGGTGTCCTTGTAACAAACTATATGTTGGTGAGACTAGTCTTGATGTGAAGACTCGCCTCAACCAACATCGATACTCGATTCGAAAACAGAGGTTGGATTTGCCAGTTTCTAGACATTTCTCTGAGGCCAAACATAAAGAAAAAGATTTAAAATTTATGATTTTGGACCACATCCCACCACCCAAAAGGGGTGGTGATAGGATCACATCCCTTAAGAGGTGTGAACTTAAATGGATATTTAATCACAATACGATGAAACCGCATGGCCTGAATATAGAATTCAAAAGTACATCTAAAATGGTCAGATAGCTCCTCCCTATGTAGCCCCTTGGTTTAGTGTAACCTCATGTGTATGTATACAAATGAATCTTATGTGGAATACATTTTAATTTAAATTTTCCTCTCTTTCAGATGGATTGAAATTTATGAATGGCCACCAGCAGAGCTACTGGAATATTACGCATCTTCATAGTGCCACTTATCACGCAAGAAATGAAGTGTAAATGGGCCTGTTCGTTATTTTATTTTCTGCATTTATTTTATCTATTTCTGTTATCTATTACTTTATTTCTTTGTTTTTCTACCCTGGCGAGATTGTGCAATATTGTTCTTAGGGCTGCAGTATACCCTATACAGAGGTTGTGAGAGGTGGAAGGAATGTGGTGAGGAAACCTGCCTATGGCAGGGGTCCATACACCATTATACCGCATAGGGCACTCTCCAAGTTCATTCTGGGAGAGTGACCCTGTGTACACCAGTGACCCACGTACCATCCTGTAAGATTAGGGGAGCCATGCCAGCTCATTCCTGCTTATGCCCATGCCTATGAACGCAAGACATCCGCCATTATTAACTTCTATACACAGTATGGGCAAGTTTGCCCTCTTCTAAGATGGCCCTCACTTACCCTTGATCAGTTGTGCGCAAGCGCACACAAAATACAGAGTTCAATACTTCATTGGCTGCTCATCTCTGGTGAACTGCGCTTCCGATTGGCTGACAGACTGCAGCCGCGCAGTTCCGGAGACCCACGCTCTAGTACACATACGTGTAGTCCCAGTAAGCTCTGCCGGGTAAGCGCCCAATTATATTTATTTTACATGAATGCACTACTGTTTTCAGGCAGATCGCCGCACTCATGCACGTGCACTATGTATGGCACTTTTATCACTGCACCAGCATTGAATGTATATTGCATTTATGTATGATGCCTTATTACCACTGGATGTATCGCAAGCACATGTCTTTGTTTACTTTGTATTTGATTGGTTAATGATGTAACACTGATGTGTATTTAAACACCCACATGTGATTCTGCACTTGAGCCTGATAACGGTGACGTGAGGTCACAGAAACGTTGCTCGCATTTTGTTCACTGGATTAATGGAATAGACTTCCACCTTTTTTGACACGAATACCTTTGTGTGCTGCTGTCTTCTGGATTTTTATGTAAGTGGATCCTCTGACCCAGGTTCCCACACAGCTTGCACCTTATCTCTACTTTGTCTTGCTTTTTGGTTGTGCTGCTCTCCTGGAATTATATATATATATATATATATATATATATATATATATATATATATATATAGATATATGTGTGTATTTAAAAAACATTCTAACAAAAGCATTCCATAATTGCAACAAAAATAAAAATAATAATCAACCCACAACCCAAAGGAATGTTCGCTATACAGAACTTAATCTGTAAATAGATTGCTAATGAACACAAATTTATTTTGGGCACTCAATGTCGATTGCCTGTGTTCTACTGTCTACCCAAAACACACAAAAACTTGGAAAAACCTCCTGGAAGACCCATCGTGTCTGGGATAGGTTCGCTGACCTCGAACCTGTCCCAATACGTGGATCAATTTCTCCAGCCATTTGTTCAGAAAACAAAGACTTATTTAAAAGACACTACCCAGGTTGTGTCTATGGTGGAATCCTTCCAATGGACAGACCAACACATCATGGCTACCCTAGATGTGTCTTCTTTGTACACCATTATTAGACACGATCTTAGAATTAAAGCAATCAAAAGATTTTTGGAAGATGGTGATATAAAACCTGACCAGGTAGACTTTGTAACACAGGCAATCATGTTTATCCTCACACACAATTATTTTTACTTTGAAGGTGAATATTATTTACAAGAAACTGGTACTGCTATGGGCACCAGGTTCACGCCAAGTTATGCAATTTTGTTTATGGCATCTTGGGAGGAGGACATCATTATCCCTCAACTTGGCGCGAACCTGGTGCTCTGGCGTAGATACATTAATGACATTTTTTTGATTTGGAAGGGGCCTTTAATTGATTTACAGTCCTTTATTCACAAGCTTAATAATAATGATCACTATTAAATTTTTACTTCCACTGTCAGTAGCACTCACATAGATTTTTGGGATTTGGAGATTAAGGTATAAAATGGCACTCTCTTTTGTAATACATACAAAAAGCCAACAGCAAGAAACAGTTACATTGACTATATGAGCTGTCATTTACCCCGTTGGTTATTAAACGTACCGACTGGACAGTATCGTCGTTTAAAACGAAACTGTACAGAGGATACAAAATTTCTGGAGGAAGCAGATGGTTTGACATTACAATTTAACCCCTTAACGACGCAGGACGTATATTTACATCCTGCGCCGGCTCCCGCAATATGAAGCGGGATCGCGCTGCGATCCTGTATCATATCGCGTCGGTCCTCAACGGCCGGGACCCGCGGCTAATACCACACATCGCCGATCGCGGCGATGTGCGGTATTAACCCTTTAGAAGCGGCGGTCAAAGGTGACCGCCACTTCTAAAGTGAAACTGAAAGTGACCCGGCTGCTCAGTCGGGCTGTTCGGGACCGCCGCGGTGAAATCGTGGCGTCCCGAACAGCTGACCGGATACCGGGAGGGCCCTTACCTGCCTCCTCGGTGTCCGATCGATGAATGACTGCTCCGTGCCTGAGATCCAGGCAGGAGCAGTCAAGCGCCGATAACACTGATCACAGGCGTGTTAATACACGCCAGTGATCAGCATAGGAGATCAGTGTGTGCAGTGTTATAGGTCCCTATGGGACCTATAACACTGCAAAAAAAATGTAAAAAAAAAAAGTGTTAATGAAGGTCATTTAACCTCTTCCCTAATAAAAGTTTGAATCACCCCCCTTTTCCCATAAAGAAAATAAAACAGTGTAAAAAAATAAATAAACATATGTGGTATCGCCACGTGCGTAAATGTCCGAACTATAAAAATATATCATTAATTAAACCGCACGGTCAATGGCGTACGCGCAAAAAAATTCCAAAGTCCAAAAAAGCGTATTTTGGTCACTTTTTATACCATTAAAAAATGAATAAAAAGTGATCAAAATGTCCGATCAAAACAAAAATCATACCGATAAAAACTTCAGATCACTGCGCAAAAAATGAGTCCTCATACCACCCCATACGTGGAAAAATAAAAAAGTTATAGGGGTCAGAAGATGACATTTTTAAACGTATAAATTTTCCTGCATGTAGTTATGATTTTTTCCAGAAGTGCGACAAAATCAAACCTATATAAGTAGGGTATCATTTTAACTGTATGGACCTACAGAATAATGATAATGTGTAATTTTTACCGAAATATGCACTGCGTAGAAACGGAAGCCCCCAAAAGTTACAAAATGGCGTTTTTTATTTTATTTTGTCGCACAATAAATTTTTTTTTCCGTTTCGCCGTGCATTTTTGGGTAAAACGACTAATGTCACTGCAAAGTAGAATTGGCGACGCAAAAAATAAGCCATAATATGGATTTTTATGTGGAAAATTGAAAGGGTTATGATTTTTAAAAGGTAAGGAGGAAAAAACGAAAGTGCAAAAACGGAAAAACCCTGAGTCCTTAAGGGGTTAAAGAAAAAGGGTATCCGGAGAAAACACTAGAATCATCTTTAGAAAAAGTTTAAAAAAAATGGATAGAAAAATGTTTTTTGATCCACAATCCTATAAAAATTCAGATTCCATTCCAGATTTCAAAATTGTCTTACCATTTAATGGAATGTATAAAAAGGTAGAAAATATTATATCCAAACATTGGGACCTTTTACCTAAATATCCACGGACAGTGTACAAAAAAGCACCCAATTTGGGGATTATAATAGCCCCCTCGATTAAAAATCCTTTAAAACCAACAGACACCGAAACTTGGCTGACCACAAAGGGATTCCACCATTGTGGTCAGTGTAATAACTGCAAAAAAAACACTGGTCCAAGAAAAACATTGGAAATATTTTCATACAGTAACAGTTTCAAATGGACAATTAATGAGTTTATAACATGTAATTCAAAAGGAGTTTTGTATATTTCGGAATGCGGTTGTAAAAAACAGTACATCGGTAGAACAAAGAGACCGTTGAAAATGAGAGTTGCCGAACATATTAATAATATCAAAAGAGGAGACCAAAAACATCCATTGTCTTTACATTTCACAAAGATTCACAATAAAGATCCATCAAGCTTGAAATATACAGGTTTTCAAGTAATAAAATAGGATTGGAGGGGGGGGGGGGGGAGCTATATGATCAAAATGTCCAAAGTAGAAAGCAAGAAAATATTAGAATTTGGCACCATGGACCCGAATGGTCTCAACTCCAGCCTTGAACTGTTTGGTTTCCTCTGAGGGGGTTCTTGTCACCACCACCGCACCCCTTTCACTTCAAAGAGGGGGTCCATTGGTTGTGACAGAACCCTCTCGGAATCTCCTCATGAGGGAAGAAATACTGTAACATATTTTTATATCTGTATATTTATTTGTGTATGAGTCTTATTTGTTTGGGATACACTACTCAATTCATATATTAGAATATATACCTTCAGAGACATAACAAAAGCACACCTCCATTATACTTTACCATCCACACATTTATTATCTAGCATCAATTTTACCACTTTATTCACTTTTATGATAATTTTATGCATTTTTATTTTCATTTTTATTTCATTCCAATTCATATTTTTTCAATGTATTTATTTATTTATTTTTTTATTAATTATTATTTTTTAGTTTTCATTTTCATTCACCATATAGATCCTTTTTCATCAGTATTTACACTGTGATCCTCATCTGCCTTTACACACACTAATCACCACCATTCAATTTGTAGGTTTCCGTATATATCATCTGTATTCTACTTTTTTAGTCCCCATTCACACACACAAGCGATATTTATAAATAGCAACCTATTTACAGATTAAGTTCTGTATAGCGAACATTCCTATGGGTTGATTATTATTTGTATTTTTGTTGCAATTATGGAATGCTTTTGTTAGAATGTTATTTAAATACACACACACACACACACATATATATATATATATATATATATATATATATATATATATATATATAATATTTTTCAATAATTCTAGTTATCCTTTATATGGGTTTTCTATGCATTTATCTTCTGGCTGTTCTCTTTCTCGCTGTATGAATAGGGCTATAGAACCTAGAAGTTGCCACACCTGACCAAGGTTAAGGAATTTACTCTGATCCATGTCTAGTTTTAGTTTTCTCTTGTGCTCTTAATCAGTTACAAATGTGAGAGACCATATTTAAGAAAGCAAAAGCAAGCTGTACATCACACATCTCTATTCCTACTGAAGAAAGGGTCGAGCTAATACTGGCTATAGTACCCTGAAACGCGTCTAGGCTATAGATTTCATCAGGCACTATATCATCTTATGGATATACATCCAATGTGGACACGGCACAGCAGCATTTGCTGTTTCAGATAAACTGATTCAAACATCCGTCCTTTACCATTGGTCCGGTCCGAGTCTTTGGACTATACAACTGACCTGCCGTAGAGCGAACTATCCCCGCCGGGATTTCATCCACCACGAGGGACACCACCATATACGAACACTGCATCTGCTTGTCCATCACAGAGGGGGAGTACGGCCGGTACATAACGCGCTACGCCAAGCGCACCCCTGGATCGGTGACAGCTCTAACATCGCTGCCTGTACCATCACAGCAGACTACTACAGCAGTACTCATCGGGCGTTCCCAGGATTTGGTGAGATCACAACAATTACAACAGTGATACATATATTGAAGTCAGTGACAGTTCCATTTATTGGACTGATAGCAATCTGATTTGTGTCCAACTGAGATCAGACCATACATTTACAAATTTACCACATTGACTGCCGCCATATTGAACCATTGGATGCCGGACTATTAGATTGATGCCAATTTATTATTTTCCAGAAATGTGAATAATGTTCTAAAATGTATGTTCTACATATTATGTGAATATCCCCACTAGGGCCCAGTGGTGGTTTATTCCTATATCAGTGCCATAACATATATTTTATCATATTTTTTATATTGACATTTTTAATAAATTGAAATTCTATTTCAATTTTGCAATTCTTGAAATATCATTATGCACCTTTTGTAGGTGAGATCTTGGAGGAGTGATTATATTCTATATTCTTTAATTTACAAATCTGTTTAACCCCTTAAGGACCCAGCCATTTTACACCTTAGGACCCGGCCATTTTTTGCACATCTGACCACTGTCACTTTAAACATTAATAACTCTGGAATGCTTTTACTTTTCATTCTGATTGCGAGATTGTTTTTTCGTGACATATTCTACTTTAACTTAGGGATAAACATTTTTGGTAACTTGCATCCTTTCTTGGTGAAAAATCCCAAAATTTGATGAAAAATTTGAAAATTTTGCATTTTTCTAACTTTGAAGCTCTCTGCTTGTAATGAAAATGGATATTCCAAATATTATTTTATTTTATTCACATACACAATATGTCTACTTTATATTTGCATCATAAAATTGACGAGTTTTTACTTTTGGAAGACACCAGAGGGCTTCAAAGTTCAGCAGCAATTTTCCAATTATTCACAAAATTTCCAAAATCACAATTTTTCAGGGACCAGTTCAGGTTTGAATTGGATTTGAAGGGTCTTCATCTTAGAAATACCCCACAAATGACCCCATTATAAAAACTGCACCCTCCAAAATATTCAAAATGACATTCAGTCAGCATTTTAACCCTTTATGTGTTTCACAGGAATAGCAGCAAAGTGAAGGAGAAAATTCACAATTTCCATTTTTTACACTCGCATGTTCTTGTAGACCCATTTTTTGAATTTTTACAAGGGGTAAAAGGAGAAAATGTATACTTCTATTTGTAGCCCAATTTCTCTCGACTAAGCACATACCTCATATGTCTATGTAAAGTGTTCGGCGGGCACAGAAGAAGGCTCAGAAGGGTAGGAGCGACAAGGGGATTTTGGAGCGTACGTTTTTCTGAAATGGTTTTTGGGGGGCATGTTGCATTTAGGAAGCCCCTATGGTGCCAGAACAGGAAAAAAAAACACATGGCATACCATTTTGGAAACTAGACCCCTTGAGGAACGTAACAAGGAATAAAGTGAGCCTTAATACCCCACAGGTGTTTCACGACTTTTGCATATGTAAAAAAATGTAAAAAAAATTTCGATAAAATGTGTGTTTCCCCCCAAATTTCACATTTTTGCAAGGGTTAATAGCAGAAAATAGCCCTCAAAATTTGTAACCCCATCTCTTCTGAGTGTGGAGGTACCCCATAAGTTGACCTGAAGTGCACTATGGGCGAACTACAATGCTCAGAAGAGAAGGAGTCATATTTGGCTTTTTGAGAGCAAATTTTGCTCGGGGCATGTCGCATTTAGGAAGCCCCTATTGTGCCAGGACAGCAAAATAACCCCCACATGGCATACCATTTTGGAAACTAGACCCCTTGAGGAACATAACAAGGAATAAAGTGAGCCTTAATACCCCACAGGGGTTTCACGACTTTTGCATACGTAAAAAAATATATATATTTTCACTAAAATGTGTGTTTCCCCCCCAAATTTCACATTTTTGCAAGGGTTAATAGCAGAAAATACCCCCCAAAATTTGTAACCCCATCTCTTCCGAGTATGGAGGTACCCCATAAGTTGACCTGAAGCGCACTACTGGTGAACTACAATGCTCAGAAGAGAAGGAGTCATATTTGGCTTTTTGAGAGCAAATTTTGCTCGGGGGGCTTGTCGCATTTAGGAAGCCCCAATGGTGCCAGAACAGCAAAATAACACCCACATGGCATACCATTTTGGAAACTAGACCCCTTGAGGAACGTAGCAAGGGTTACAGTGAGCATTTACCCCCCACTGGTGTCTGTCAGATCTTTGGAACAGTGGGCTGTACAAAATTTTTAATTTAAGCAGCCCACTGTTCCAAAGATCGGTGTAGTTTCCGAAATGGGGTCACATGTGGGTTTTTTTTTTTTTTGCGTTTGTCAAAACCGCTGTAACAATCAGCCACCCCTGTGCAAATCACCTCAAATGTACATGGTTCACTTTCCCTTCTGAGCCTTGTTGTGCGCCCCCAGAGCACTTTGCGCCCACATATGGGGCATCTCCGTAGTCGGGAGAAGTTGCATTACAAATTTTGGGGGGCTTTTTTTCCCTTTTACCTCTTGTCAAAATGAAAAGTATAGGGCAACACCAGCATGTTAGTGTAAAAAATTTATTTTTTTACACTAACATGCTGGTGTAGACCCCAATTTCACATAAGGGGTGAAAGGAGAAAAAGCCCCCCAAAATTTGTAAGGCAATTTCTCCCGAGTACGGCGATACCCCATATGTGACCCTAAACTGTTGCCTTGAAATACGACAGGGCTCCGAAGTGAGAGTGCCATGCGCATTTGAGGCCTGAATTAGGGATTTGCATTGGGGTGGACATAGGGGTATTCTACGCCAGTGATTCCCAAACAGGCTGCCTCCAGCTGTTGCAAAACTCCCAGCATGCTTGGACAGTCAACGGCTGTCCGGCAATATTGGGAGTTGTTGTTTTGCAACAGCTGGAGGCTCCATTTTCAAAACAGTGGCGTACCAGACGTTTTTCATTTTTATTGGGGAGGGGGGCTGTGTAGGGGTATGTGTATATGTAGTGTTTTTTACTTTTTATTTTGTGTTAGTGTAGTGTAGGGCAGGGGGGGGGTTACAGCGATTTTCCCGCTGCAAGTTTGAGCTGCCGCGCAAAATTTGCTGCATCGCTAACTTGCAGCCTGATACTCACTGTAAGCCCCCTGCCCATGTGAATGTATCCTGTACATTCACATGGGGGGGACCTCCAGCTGTTGCAAAACTACAACTCCCAGCATGCACAGTCTATCAGTGCATGCTGATAGTTATAGTTTTGCAACAGCTGGATCCACACGGGTTGGGAAACACTGAGTTAGGAAACAGACAATGTTTCCCAACCAGTGTGCCTCCTGTTGTTGCAAAACCACAACTCCCAAACATTCTCAGGCATGCTGGGAGTAGTAGTTCGGCAACATCTTTAGAGCCAGATGTTGCCGAACTACAACTCCCAGCATGCTTGGAGTTGTAGTTTGCAACATCTGGAGGACTACAGTTTGCAGACCACTAATACAGTGGTTCCCAATCTGTGCCCTTCCAGATGTTGCAAAACTACAACTCCCAGTATGCCAAAACTGTCCAGGCATGCTGGGAGTTGTAGTTCTGCAACATCTGAAGGGCCAGATGTTACAGAACTACAACTCCCAGCATGCCTGGAAAGTAAGGGCATTCTGAGAATGTGTAGTTTTGCAACATCTGGAAGGGCACAGTGGTCTCCAAACTGTGGACCTCCAGATGTTGCAAAACTGCAACTCCCAGCATGCCCAGACGCCAAGGGCTGTCTGGGCATGCTGGGAGTTGTAGTATATAGGGTCCCAATACAGCAATGCATGTCGCTTTACGGCGACGTGCATTGCTGTAAAGGGCCCGACCGCGGCTGAAGATCTACTCACCGCCGCCGCCATCTTCCTCGCCGGGATCCGGGTCTTCAGGGACGAGGTAAGTACCGGGGCCGGTCCCCAGCACTCCCCTGTCCCCCGCCGCGTCCTCCGGTCTTCCACCCGTCTTCTCCGGACTTCAAGGGGCCGAGCAGGACGGGAGGAAGTAACCGCCCCCTCCCCCCCTGCGATTGGTCGGTTAAATAACCGACAGATCGCAGGGGATCGGAGGAGGTGGCAGCTCGCTCCTAGGCTCCAGCATGGTCCTGGCTGTTTGTGACAGCCGGGATCATGCGAAATTACCGGGCGGTCGGGTCCAAGAGACCCGATCAGCCCGGTATCGCCGCAGATCGCAAGGGCGATTTCCCTTGTGATTTGCGGCGATCGCCGACATGGTGGGCCTACATGGCCCCCCTCGGCGTTTGCCCTGGATGCCTGCTGAAGGATTTCAGCAGGGATCCGCTTCCGATCTCCGCCGGGTGAGCGGCGGAGACCAGGAAAAGACATGACGTATGCATACGTCATGGGTCCTGAAGAGGTTAACTTTCCGGAGCCAGTTGATATATAAAAAAAAGTTTTGGCCTGGAATACCCCTTTAACTGGCAGCAGGAGCCACAACCACTTTAAATCAATGAGCAGCGCTGGCTTCCGGGACGCAACGTCGGGAACGTCACTCGTCAGACGTCCCGGCAGCCAGTGATGCTCATTGAGCCTCCCGGAGCCGCACTGATCTGTGTAAGAAACCTATGGGCCCAGGCTGTTGGGGCCACCAAATGATATTACAAATACTGAGTGTCTGGTTAGGAGAAACAAAGATAACGCACCCACGGAGAGTAGCGCCATTTTAATAAAAATTGCCAAAAATCCCTTAGATAACAGTCAGGCAGAATATGTTAAAAAGCTTTTTATTTTTATTTTTTCTTCCAGCCAATCAGAGAGCAGCACTACTCAAATAGAACTCCCAGAAGGAGCAGCGTGTCACACATGTGATGTCATAACCATTGTCCACCAGGGAGCAGTACTGAGCAGAAATAACACGGCTCCTGCTCATTGTTCATCAGTCAGAGGCCGATGCTGGACGCTGTACCCGGGAATGGAGACTCATACACATGACTGTGACTGCCGGTAAGTGTCATATTGTTGTGTCCTAAAGGTCTTTAGTGCAGTTCCATGTGCATTTCTATAATAAACATGTAGATAATCTATCTTTTCTTTTCCTATCTTAGATGCAGTATTTCCAGCATGTGGAGTCGCATTTCCGGACCTACAGCAAGAAGTTGGATGAAGACATAACCCCTGGAATCACGCACAGACACAGACACTTTGCCCAAATTCTAGAGGTAACCTCCTTTAGTATGCCCAGAGGAAGGGCAGTACAGTAGCCATGGATTCCCTACAGGTTTCCTCCCCTCTGGAGGTTTTTCCTGTCCTGAGTATTAGTTACTGTTCGCTCTTAGTGAGTGATGGAGGTTACATAAAATCCCTACACAAACATTGTAAGAAATAATAAATAAAGTTCCCCCTTTTTTAAAACAGTTCTTTGACTTGTTTGACTCATTTATTTTATTTCTGTGTGTGAAAAATAGTGTTAGCAAAATGGATGACATGAGTTTTTATTTTAAATGTCCAAAGCTGCTCTCCTGCGCGATCTGCAGAATGCGGTGCAGGGAGAGGCAGCTGATGCTGGGTGGGACAGTTGCCGAGGCAACCGTAGGACACCCAGCAGGTTCCGTGCACGAGCCTTTTTCTGAAGAATGGGACTCATGCAGGGAACTTGCTAGGGGTCATATGGCTGCAAAGGATTCACTTTTGGGTATGTGCACTGGCACTTAAAGGGGTACTCCGCACCCCTAGACATCTTATCCCCTATCTAAAGGATAGGGAATTAGATGTCTGATCACGGGGGTCCCACTGCTGGGACCCCAACGATTTCCATGCCGTACTCGTCGTTCTTAACAGTATGTTAAGAGCGCTGGGTTCCCATGATGGGGGTCGTGATGTTGAAATAGCAGCAGTATACAGTTAGAACTGGAGGAGAGGTGTATAACAACTGTATATCCTGATCCCATAGAAATAGCAGCAGTATACAGATAGAGCTAGAGAGGAGGTGTATACAGGGCCGGCCTTAGGTGTTCAGGCGCCCTCTGCGAGCTAACCTTGTGGCGCCCACCCATAAACGTACACAAAGAGGAAATAAAATCTTTGTGACAAATATATATATTTTTTATATTTAATCAGTCCCATGTACCCCTTCACTAGTCCCCTGCCCCCCTTAATCAGATGCAGTATAGTTCCCCCACATTAGGTGCAGTATAGTTCCCCCACATTAGGTGCAGTATAGTTCCCCCACATTAGGTGCAGTATAGTTCCCCCACATTAGGTGCAGCATAGTTCCCCACATTAGGTGCAGTATAGTTCCCCACATTAGGTGCAGTATAGTTCCCCCACATTAGGTGCAGTATAGTTCCCCCACATTAGGTGCAGTATAGTTCCTCCACATTAGGTGCAGTATAGTTCCCCACATTAGGTGCAGCATAGTTCCTCCACGTTAGGTGCAGTATAGTTCTCCACGTTAGGTGCAGTATAGTTCCCCCACATTAGGTGCAGTATAGTTCCCCCACATTAGGTGCAGTATAGTTCCCCCACATTAGGTGCAGTATAGTTCCCCACATTAGGTGCAGTATAGCTCCCCACATTAGGTGCAGTATAGTTCCCCCACATTAGGTTGGCAGTATAGTTCTCCACATTAGGTGCAGTATAGCTCCCCACATTAGGTGCAGTATAGTTCCCCCACATTAGGTTGGCAGTATAGTTCTCCACATTAGGTTGGCAGTATAGTTCCCCACATTAGGTACAGTACAGTTCCCCCACATTAGGTGCAGTGTAGTTCCCCCACATTAGGTTGGCAGGATAGTTCCCCACATTAGGTACAGTACAGTTCCCCCACATTAGGTGCAGTGTAGTTCCCCCACATTAGGTTGGCAGTATAGTTCCCCACATTAGGTGCAGTATAGTTCCCCACATTAGGTAGAAGCAGGTTCTCCACACTAGGTAGTAGCAGGCTCCCCACATTAGGTAGTCACAGGTTCCCCACATTAGGTAGTAGCAGGTTCTCCACATTAGGTAGTCGCAGGTTCCCCACATTAGGTAGTCAAAGGTTCCCCACATTAGGTAGAAGCAGGTTCCCCACTTTAGGTAGAAGCAGGTTCCCCACATTAGGTAGAAGCAGGTTTCCCACATTAGTTAGAGAGGTTCCCCACATTAGGTAGTCGCAGGTTCCCCACATTAGGTAGAAGCAGGTTCCCCACATTAGGTAGAAGCAGGTTCCCCACATTAGGTAGAAGCAGGTTCCCCACATTAGTTAGTTAGAGAGGTTCCCCACATTAGGTAGAAGCAGGTTCCCCACATTAGGTAGAAGCAGGTTCCCCACATTAGGTAGAAGCAGGTTCCCCACATTAGGTAGAAGCAGGTTCCCCCCGCCCCCAGACTCACACACACACACACACACACACACACAGACAGACAGATAGACACCCACACATACACACACAGACAAACACCCACACATGCACACACACACATAGACACACTTACCTGTCCTGCGCTGCGCTTCTCTCCGACGGCGGCCTGACGAGTGACGTCACTGACGTCCTCCTGTGCGGGTCTGTGGAGGGACGTCACATGCACGAAATCCCTCTTCAGACTCGGGCCGGTGCATTGCCATAGAATGAAATTTGCCATAGAAGGAAATGCTCTGCCTCCATCACATCCTATTGGCTCACACTTGTCACGTGACATATTTAACCGTCGTGCATCGACGCGCACAGCAGTCTCAGTTTGGAGGGGCAAACTGTGCATAACTAGTTTGCCCCCTGACTGGTGAGCAGTTAAGGGGTTAAGAAATAATACAGGCAAGGTTTTTAGATCCCCGCCTGTAAAACTTGTAGGTAACTATAGTGGTATGTCCCATGGGTGGGGGGGAAGGAGTGCACCAATCAGGGGTTTAATAGTTTCCCGGGCTTTCAGGGGCCCTCCCCTGGGTATTTATAGCTGTGCTGCCTCCCTTCCCCCACTCAATCTGCCCAGGACCCGGAGTTTTGGCTGCTGGTTGGTATGTGTCTGCCCTTTAGCTATCGCCCGGATGGAGCAGGAGGGTGAGGGCTGGCATGCTCGCTTGTGGCTGAGCTGGCCTCCCCTCCTGTTGCGCCCGTGGCGGTTTCGGGAGGCTGGCGGACCCCTCACAGTCCCGCCCTCCTTTCCCCTGTAGTCCCTGAGCCATGTCCTGCTCGTTTCCTTTTTCCCTCTCCCCTGCCCGTTCTTTGCACCCTCTCCCCTGCCTGTACCTTCAGCCTCTCCCTGGCCGGACGGGCTCCTTATGAGCGCGCTCCGTCTCCTTCCCCCCCCCCCTGTTGCGGTCCCCTCCTTCTCTGCAGTGGCGGCCCCTCGGTGGCTGCTGCTGTTTATCTTCCTTTGCGCAAATGGATGTTTATCAACGTCCATTTGCGCGTCTCTGGCTGTAATGCGCGCTCACAAGGTGAGCGCGCATTGTAGCCGGCGGGTCCCGTTTGCCATTAGCAACCAGAACCCATGCGAATGCCGGGCATCGCCGATTGGGCAGATGTCCGGCATTACCACTTTAGACGCGGCGATCAACTCTGAAAGTAATAGTAAAAGCATCCCGGCTGCTCAGTCGGGCTGATCGGGACCATCGCGATTCAATCGCGATGTCCCGATCAGCTGGAACGCAGCAGGAGGGTCACTCACCTGCCTCCTGTGCGTCCGCTCGTCCATTGATTGCTCCAAGCCTGAAATTCAGGCTTGAGCAATCAATTGCCGATAACCCAGATCATTGCCATGTTCATACATGGCAAGTGATCTGTGTAAGGAACAGTATATGCAGTGTTATAGCTCCCTATGGAGCTATAGCATTGCACAAAAAAAAAAAAAAATTAACCCTTTCCATATTAAACATTTGGATCACCCCCCTTTTACCTATACATAAAAAGCAATTCATTAAAAAAAAAATTCTCTCCTCTCCAGTGCACCCCCATGGAGGGGTAGGTAGTGCCCATGTTCTCATGTTGCTCTTCCCCCTCTGGGGCCAGATGGGAGCATAGACATATTCGTTGCCGCTCTCGCTCTGGCCCTGGGAGGCGGTATAGGCGGTGTTTTTTGGGCCTTCTGCTCACCTGTAGGTGGTTCGATTCTTCAAACAGGGGTTCTCCCTCCTCCTCCTCTGCCTCATTCAGAGCCTCTGAGTCCTCTACTGCTGGTTTCCGGTGCCGTTCAAACCAGTGGTCTCCAGCGTGCCTTGTCCCATGCCTGCGGCGGTGAAGTGGTTCCTCCACCTGTTGTGCTTCTCAATCTTCTGGAGTTGGTAAGTTTTCTGTTGGGGGGCGGGGGTGAGCTCTGGTTTAGTGCCTGCCCTTGGGGTTTTGGCGGGCCGGTTGTCTTCAGCTGGCTAGGCTGGGTCAGTGCCCTCTCCTTCCACGGTTAGTGTGCTTATGGCCTCGTTCTGTGTAGTGTCTGCCTTTTGTTCCCGGTTGTTTGTTGAGTTTGGTCTTGCTCTTCTTGACGGGGTACTCTGGTAGGGTATAATTTTCTGCAGCTGAGCGTGCTGGGCGGAGAGTGCTCTTTTGGCCTTACGCTCTGGATGGCCGGGTTTTTGTGGACTTAGCTGCCGAGGCTTGTTCCTTATCCTGAATCGGTGGCTGCCACCCAGTTAGGGTTTTTTCTTTTGGTTTTCTCCCCCTTTGTTTGGTTCTTCTCTCCGTCATTAGTTGCAGTCCCTCTCCACTGCTTCATTTGTCCTACTGTATTTGTCTGATGTTTTCTTCTGTTTTTGCCCTATTCTTTGGTAGGCATGGGACTCCTGTATGTCGTGCTGAGTGCTTTCGTTGATGTGCCGGTGGGTAGGTTTCGCTTGAGTCTCTGTTTGTCTTTCTTTGTGGGTTCTTCTGTTTGTATTCCGGAGGGCGATTCTCCTTTGCTCTACGCTTGTTGGGGTGTGATTTGTTGCTGTCTTACACATGCCGCGTTGGCGTTGGTCTGCAGCTTGGAGTGATTGCGTTTTCTCTGTTTTGGTTTCCTTGGAGCTCGCCAGGTGCCCCTGTTCCGGTTCCGGTCCTTGCTGATTCACGGAATGTTCCGCTTGGAATGTAGTTCTGGGCGGAGTTTTCCCTGCAGGTAGTCTCTGGCCACGAGGGTGTGTGGTGCCTGTGCCCCCGCATATGTGCACTGGTGCGCTAGGGGCTGACGTTTCGGTTGGTTGGGGTTTTTCAGGAGTCGTGCGGCGGACGGGCCTGCTTTCAGTCCCCCGTTGCAGCACACGGGGAGCGTGCTCTGTTCTCAGGTGTGGCTGGTTTGGTTGGTTGTTGGTGTGGCTGGTTTGGGTGGTTGTTGGTGTGGTGGTTGTTTTCCGGTGGTGCTGCGGGGTGGTTTACCCCTGGGTCTTGGTAGTCGGTGGGTTTCTGCCATGCTTGGGGTTTTGTTTGAGCTTTTCCCTTGGTGTTGGTTGTGGGACTTTGGGTGCTTGCTTTGGCAGCTCATGTTCGGGAATTGTGAAGATACTGTGTGGGTTGGCATGGCCCCTGCGCTTGGTTACGCGCTAATTTTGTGATGCTTTTCTTTTCTAGGGTGTGATTTGAGGGATCGTGGGGCGTGTTGTCGGTCTGACATTAGGGGCGTTGTCACTGCTCATATCTCTTTCTTTCGGATTTCTTCCTGTGCTCGGCTTGTTGCACCTAGTGCTTCGCTGTTTGGAGTTACGATTTATTTCAGGGCTAAGCTCCCTGGGGTTGGTATTGGGTGTTGACACTTTGTCCCACTCTTTCTCATAGTAGTTCTGGATACTGCTCCCTCGGGTGGAGTTGGAGGGTTGCTTGTGTGGCCGGCCCGTGGGTCATCGTGTAGAGTGGTGTAATTCTTGGTCCGCTTTGGTGGCTCCTGCGACTTGGTTGCACTCACGGTATGGCGCTTGCGAGTGGTTGGTGTGGAGGTTCCGGGATGTCTACAGTAGAGTAGGGTCCCGGGGGTTCCAAATGTGTCTGTGGATAAGGGATTTGTTTTTTGTTTTTTTATACCTGGAATGCCCCTTGAAGTAACCTTAAAAGGCTCGGATGTTTTACTTTCCTTTTTCATTTTCATAGGATGTGATCACGGACGTTAACTGCTGTGTCAACTCTCCAAGGAGGTCCGAGATTTGGGCGGTGTCATCAGTACATCCGAATAATATTTTTAGTGTGTGACGCTGGGTATTCTTCCCCTGTTCGTGTGAGTCACCTACTAAACAATCAAAAAAAAAAAAAAGAAGTTGGGTGGCTTTAAACCCGCTGTGCTGCCATCCAGTGAGGTGCGGTTACCGCACGGCAGGGGGTAATTTTTTCTTTTCTGCACTGCAGTTGCTGGGATGTTGGTGTATACCTAGGGGCTGGGCCCGGGAGTGGGCGGCCTTGCTGTCGGTGACCGTTTTTTCCTATCAGTTTTTGGGTCGCTTGGTGGCGGCTGCGGGTCGGATTTTGGTCATCACTTTTGCATCATTTTTTTCTCTCATCCAAGGTTTTTGCGCTGGCTTTTTTCGGGGCTATGTGGATGGGGCACTTCCTTTCCCCTCGTCTCCTTCCATAGGACTGGGTGTGTGATGTGTTTTTGGGTGCCTATTTTGTGCCGTTGAAGCTCCCGTCGGTCCGAGACTGCTTAGGTGTTCCGGGACACGCAGCTTGTGCTGCATGAAGGTCCGCGTATGACTTTTTTCCAGTTGTCATCCCATTGTTTGACTGGGCAGCGGTGGGGGACCCCCACCCTCTTTGTTTCTTTTTGCTCCCCGCCCCCGATTATTCAGTTTCGGGTTTTGGACTGTTTTGAATTTTTGCTTTTCCTTGATGGGATGGGGTGTTGTGAGTTCGGGATTCGCTCTCTTTTTGTATCAGGGTCGGCGGAGGTGGCTGGGTTTTCGGAGAGGGTGGTGCAGCCCGTGGGGCGCTGGCGATCTGCATGTGGTGTTGCTATTTTCGCCCGGTGTGCTGTTTCCCATTTGTGTTTTGTTTTGCGAGCGGCTTCCGCAAGGTGGTGCGAGTGCTGCAGCACTCTTCGGTGTATGGGTGAGTCAGAGAGGTGAGTGCACGCATGAGTTAAAAAAAAAAAAAAAAACACAAGGTCCTGGCGGCAGGTACCTCGGATTGGGTGTATTTCCTGGAGAGGAAATGTGTTGGGCGGATTTCCTGAAGAGGAAGTGTTGGGCGGATTTCCTGAAGAGGAAGTGTGTTGGGCGGTTTTCCTGGAGAGGAAATGTGTTGGGTGTGTTCGGGGGGCTGAGGTGGCCCCAGGTGTTGGCTATCCAGTATCTCTTGGGTGGGGGTCAAAGCCCAGTGTAGGGCTAACTGGTCTCCTCCATAGCGGTAAGAAGACGGGGAAAGCAGGGTCAACCCGGGGTAGACCTCCACACAGGACAGTGTGGCAGCACCTCTCGGGTTGGTAAGAAGCCAATCGGTGTCTTTGTTACAGTTAAATTGTTATTTATATAAGTCATTTTATAAATAAAGCTGTGGCCGATCCCAACCCATGGAAAAGTTAAATTGTTGTTGTGTCAGTTATTATTTAATTAATTATTGTAATAAGGGGGAGGGGTAGTTATAGCCTGCTAGGAGCTAATTGGGTCTCAACAGTCTGGAGGGGCAAGCTGTGCATAACTAGCTTGCCCCCTGACTGGTGAGCAGTTAAGGGGTTAAGAAATATACAGGCAAGGTTTTTAGCCCCCTCCCCCGCCTGTAAAACTTGTAGGTAACTATAGTGGTATGTCCCATGGGTGGGGGGGAAGGAGTGCACCAATCAGGGGTTTAATAGTTTCCCGGGCTTTCAGGGGCCCTCCCCTGGGTATTTATAGCTGTGGTGCCTCCCTTCCCCCCTCAATCTGCCCAGGACCCAGAGTTTTGCCCTCCCTCCCTCCCTTTTTGTATCTCTGGTTGTTGTAAGTCACAGCTTGGCGGTAAGAAGACGGTGAAAGCGGGGTCAACCCGGGGTAGACCTCCACACAGGACAGTGTGGCAGCACCTCTCGGGTTGGTAAGAAGCCAATCGGTGTCTTTGTTACAGTTAAATTGTTATTTATATAAGTAATTTTATAAATAAAGCTGTGGCCGATCCCCACCCACGGAAAAGTTGAATTGTTGTTGTGTCAGTTATTATTTAATTATTTATTGTAGTAAGGGGGAGGGGTAGTTATAGCCTGCTAGGAGCTAATTGGGTCTCAACAGTCTGCTGAAATGCTTCAGCATGCATCCAGGGCAAACGCCGAGGGGGGCCATGTAAGCCGCAAATCGCAAGGGAAATCGCCCTTGCGATCTGCGGCGATACCCGGCTGATCGGGTCTCTGGGACCCGACCGCCCGGTAATTTTGCATGATCCCGGTTGTCACAGACAGCCAGGACCATGCTGGAGCCTAGGAGCGAGGTGGCAAGCCGGCCACCTCCTCCTATCCCCTGCGATACATCGGTTAGTTAACCGACCAATCGCAGGGGGGGGGGGGTTACTTCCTCCCGCCCTGCCCGGCCCCTGGAAGTCCGGAGAGGACGGGAGGAAGACCGGAGGACGCGGCGGGGGACGGGGGAGTGCTGGGGACCGGCCCCGATACTTACCTCATCCCTGAAGACCCGGATCCCGGCGATGAAGACGGCGGCGGCGGCGACAGGTGAGTGGATCTTCAGCCGTGGTCGGGCCCTTTACAGCAATGCACATTGCCGTAAAGCGACATGCATTGCTGTAATGGGACCCTGTATACTACAACTCCCAGCATGCCCAGACAGCCCTTGGCGTCTGGGCATGCTGGGAGTTGCAGTTTTGCAACATCTGGAGGTCCACAGTTTGGAGACCACTGTGCCCTTCCAGATGTTGCAAAACTACACATCCTCAGCATGCCCTTACTGTCCAGGCATGCTGAGAGTTGTAGTTCTGTAACATCTGGCCCTTCAGATGTTTCAGAACTACAACTCCCAGCATGCCTGGACAGTTTTGGCATACTGGGAGTTGTAGTTTTGCAACATCTGGAAGGGCACAGATTGGGAACCACTGTATTAGTGGTCTGCAAACTGTAGTCCTCCAGGTGTTGCAAAACTAAAACTCCAAGCATGCTTGGAGTTGTAGTTCGGCAACATCTGGCTCTAAAGATGTTGCCGAACTACTACTTCCAGCATGGCTGAGAATGTTTGGGAGTTGTGGTTTTGCAACAACAGGAGGCACACTGGTTGGGAAACATTGTCTGTTTCCTAACTCAGCGTTTCCCAACCCGTGTGCCTCCAGCTGTTGCAAAACTATAACTACCAGCATGCACTGATAGACTGTGCATGCTGGGAGTTGTAGTTTTGCAACAGCTGGAGGTTCCCCCCCCCCCCTGTGAATGTACAGGGTACATTCACATGGGCAGGGGCTTACAGTGAGTATCAGGCTGCAAGTTTGCGATGCAGCAAATTTTGCGCGGCAGCTCAAACTCGCAGTGGGAAACTCGCCGTAACCCCCCGCCCATGTGACTGTACCCTAAAAACACTACACTACACTAACACAAAATAAAATAAAAAGTAAAAAACACTACATATACACATACCCCTACACAGCCCCCCTCCCTCCCCAATAAAAATGAAAAACGTCTGGTACGCCACTGTTTCCAAAATGGAGCCTCCAGCTGTTGCAAAACAACAACTCCCAGTATTGCTGGACAGCCGTTGACTGTCCAAGCATGCTGGGAGTTTTGCAACAGCTGGAGGCACCCTGTTTGGGAATCACTAGCATAGAATACCCCTATGTTCACCCCTATGCAAATCCCTAATTCAGGCCTCAAATGAACATGGCGCTCTCACTTTGGAGCCCTGTCGTATTTCAAGGCAACAGTTTAGGGTCACATATGGGGTATCGCCGTACTCGGGAGAAATTGCCTAACAAATTTTGGGGGGCTTTTTCTCCTTTCACTCCTTATGAAAATGTGAAGTTGGGGGTCTACACCAGCATGTTAGTGTAAAAAAATAAATTGTTTACACTAACATGCTGGTGTTGCCCTATAATTTTCATTTTGACAAGAGGTAAAAGGGAAAAAAAGCCCCCCAAAATTTGTAATGCAATTTCTCCCGACTACGGAGATACCCCATATGTGGGCGTAAAGTGCTCTGGGGGTGCACAACAAGGCCCAGAAGGGAGAGTGCACCATGTACATTTGAGGTGATTTGCACAGGGGTGGCTGATTGTTACAGCGGTTTTGACAAACGCAAAAAAAACAAAACCCAACATGTGACCCCATTTCGGAAACTACACCCCTCACGGAATGTAATGAGGGGTGCAGTGAGAATTTACACCCCACTGGTGTCTGACAGATCTTTGGAACAATGGGCTGTGCAAATTAAAAATTTCGTACAGACCACTTTTCCAAAGATCTGACAGACACCAGTGGGGGTAAATGCTCACTGTACCCCTTGTTACGTTCCTCAAGGGGTCTAGTTTCCAAAATGCTATGCCATGTGGGGGTTATTTTGCTGTCCTGGCACCATAGGGGATTCCTAAATGAGACATGCCCCCCTAGCAAAATTTGCTCTCAAAAAGCCAAATATGACTCCTTCTCTTCTGAGCATTGTAGTTCGCCCAAGGTGCACTTCAGGTCAACTTATGGGGTACCTCCATACTCAGAAGAGATGGGGTTTCAAATTTTGGGGGGTATTTTTTGCTTTTAACCCTTGCAAAAATGCGAAATTTGGGGGGGAAACACCCATTTTAGTGAAATTTTTTTTTTTTTACGTATGCAAAAGTCGTGAAACCCCTGTGGGGTATTAAGGCTCACTTTATTCCTTGTTACGTTCCTCAAGGGGTCTAGTTTCCAAAATGGTATGCCATGTGGGTTTTTTTTTTGCTCTCCTGGCACCATAGGGGCTTCCTAAATGCGACATGCCCCCGAGCAAAATTTGCTCTCAAAAAGCCAAATATGACTCCTTCTCTTCTGAGCATTGTAGCTCGCCCGTAGTGCACTACAGGCCAACTTATGGGGTACCTTCATACTAAGAAGAGATGGGGTTACAAATTTTGGGGGGTATTTTCTGCTATCAACCCTTGCAAAAATGTGAAATTTGGGGGGAAACACACATTTTAGTGAAATTTTATTTTATTTTTTTACATATGCAAAAGTCGTGAAACACATGTGGGGTATTAAGGCTCACTTAATACCTTGTTACGTTCCTCAAGGGGTCTTGTTTCCAAAATGGTATGGCATGTGTTTTTTTTTTTTGCTGTTCTGGCACCACAGGGGCTTCCTAAGTGCAACATGCCCCCTAAAAACCATTTCAGAAAAACGTACTCTCCAAAATCCCCTTGTCGCTTCTTCGGTTCTGAGCCCTCTACTGCACCTGCTGAACACTTTACATAGACATATGAGGTATGTGCTTACTCGAGAGAAATTGGGCTACAAATATAAGTATACATTATCTCCTTTTACCCCTCGTAACAATTCAAAAATTGGGTCTACAAGAACATGCGAGTGTAAAAAATGAAGATTATGAATTTTCTCCTTCACTTTCCTGCTATTCCTGTGAAACACCTAAAGGGTTAAAACGCTGACCGAATATTATTTTGAATACTTGGGGGGGTGCAGTTTTTATAATGGGGTCATTTGTGGGGTATTTCTAAGATGAAGACCCTTCAAATCCACTTCAAACCTGAACTGGTCCCTGAAAAATAGTGAGTTTGGAAATTTTGTGAAAAATTGGAAAATTGCTGCTGAACTTTGAAGCCCTCTGATGTCTTCCAAAAGTAAAAACACGTCAATTTTATGATGCAAATATAAAGTAGACATATTGTATATGTGAAAAAAAATATATATTTTGAATATCCATTTTCCTTAAAAGCAGAGAGCTTTCATAAAATTTTTCATAAAATTTTCAAATTTTTCACCAAGAAAGGATGCAAGTTCCAATTTTTTTTTTTACCACTATGTTAAAGTAGAATATGACACGAAAAAACAATCTCGGAATCAGAATGATAACTAAAAGCATCCCAGAGTTATTAATGTTTAAAGTGACAGTGGTCAGATGTTCAAAAAATGGCCGGGTCCTAAGGTGTAAAATGGCTGGGTCCTTAAGAGGTTAAGGGCCAGTGCACATACCCAAAAGTTAATCCTTTTCAACCGTATGACCCCTAGCAAGTTCCCTACATGAGTCCCATTCTTCAGAAAAAGGCTCGTGCACAGAACCTGCTGGGTGTCCTACGGTTGCCTCGGCAACTGTCCCACCCAGCATCAGCTGCCTCTCCCTGCACCGCATTCTGCAGATCGCGCAGGAGAGAAGCTTTGGACATTTAAAATAAAAAATAAAAACTCATGTCATCCATTTTGCTAACACTATTTTTCACACACAGAAATAAAATAAATGAGTCGAACAAGTCAAAGAACTGTTTTAAAAAAGGGGGAACTTTATTTATTATTTCTTACAATGTTTGTGTAGGGATTTTATGTAACCTCCATCACTCACTAAGAGCGAACAGTAACTAATACTCAGGACAGGAAAAACCTCCAGAGGGGAGGAAACCTGTAGGGAATCCATGGCTACTGTACTGCCCTTCCTCTGGGCATACTAAAGGAGGTTACCTCTAGAATTTGGGCAAAGTGTCTGTGTATGTGCGGGATTCCAGGGGTTATGTCTTCATCCAACTTCTTGCTGTAGGTCCGGAAATGCGACTCCACATGCTGGAAATACTGCATCTAAGATAGGAAAAGAAAAGATAGATTATCTACATGTTTATTATAGAAATGCACATGGAACTGCACTAAAGACCTTTAGGACACAACAATATGACACTTACCGGCAGTCACAGTCATGTGTATGAGTCTCCATTCCCGGGTACAGCGTCCAGCATCGGC
>NW_026609750.1:0-25306 GCF_029499605.1 Hyla sarda
AGAAGCAACAGGAGATTGTTGCATCCATCTAGAACCCTCAGAACTACAGTGCTATGATGTCACTCACTTCCACAGGCCTTGCAGAGTGTAAACAACAACAACCCAGCTTTGTTGTGTATGTAACCATAGGGATTTGTGATGTCACCTAGAACCTTCACAGCAGCGACAGCTTTATGAGGAGCATCAGCACTGCTCTGCCTGAGCAGAACCATCACCGCCATAGGTTGTCAAATAACCCGGATTTAACCCACACAGGTAAGTCCAATGGGGTGCAGGCATGTCCTCTATGCTTACAGCTTCCCGTGGGTGTTGGTTTGATACCGTTTGGGGACAGCCAAGGAGGCATCTGCAGGCAACAAAGGTAGGTGTGTGCTTGTGTGTGTGTTTCCTATGCAGATCCTAAGCCCAGTGTCACATGCAAGTAGGAGGAGTAAGAAGGGTTCCTGGCAAATCCGGGTTATGGATTGCATTTAAAAAGGCCCCGTGGGAGTGCAATGGGCCCCTGTCTTGCTGCTTAGCAATAATGGTATGGGTTTAGGTTCTGCTGTGTGTACTGGTGGTTGACTGCCCCCCAGCCCAGAGTGTGCATGGAAAATTGTCTGGCAGCCTCCCTGACAGCAAGCAGTGATAGTGCCCATGAAGGGGACCTTGTTGGGCCCGCCCCTTTCACGGTTATCGCTTCTCGGCCTTTTGGCTAAGATCAAGTGTAGTATCTGTTCTTATCAGTTTAATATCTGATACGTCCCCTATCTGGGGACCATATATTAAATGGATTTTTGAGAACGGGGGCCGATTTCGAAGCTTGCTTCCGTCGCCCTATGCATTGACCCGATATGGCAGTATCTTCGGGTACAGTGCACCACCCCCTTACAGGGTTAAAAAGAAAGATTCCTACTTTCATTGCTACCTGCTTGCTGGCTAGCCAGCTAGCCAGCCCTGTGGGCCTTGCTGCTGCAGCCAAAAAACAAAAGGTGGTGCTGCTGCTGCTGCTTCTGCTGCTTCTGCTTGTGTCTGGCCGCTGTTGGAGCGTCCAGGCACAGGACTTCTGCTGCTGCTGACTAAATGGCCTCCTTAATTGGATCATTTGAGTAGCCAGCACACCTGTGCAGGTAGGGCATGACATGATAGGCAGCTGCCTTGATAGCGGGTGGGTGCTGAATGTTCCTAATTGACAAAATAAGATTAATGCTTATGAAGAAATATAAAATCTCATCCCTTCCCCAATATCGCGCCACACCCCTACCCCTTAATTCCCTGGTTGAACTTGATGGACATATGTCTTTTTTCGACCGTACTAACTATGTAACTATGTAACATAACATGGGGGGGGGGGGGTCTCCTGGCTGTTCACACAGGTGTGTCATTGCTGTACATTGACCATGCATTGCTTCTGTGGTATTGCAAAGGCAAAGACAAATGCTTCCAGCCATCCATTGCACTAATGGATTGGTCATCAGCTGGCTGTCTATGTCCCGCATCAATATAGACCAAAGTACAGAGGGTTAGGCTATGCTATTGTGCACCTACCTGATGCATCAGAAGGTGCGAGGCCCTTGCTAAATTCTGTGCACAGACTTTGAGATCTATACTTTAGACTGTATCTAAACCTGCTCCAACATGGACTGACATTCTGGCCTACTTTCAGCCGATGCGACTTGTCTGTCGCTGAACAGTCGCTTTTTATGTATTCAGCACCTATGTATAATGTTGTAAAAATGCTCTAGAAGCTAAAGTCGCAGAAATGTCACACATATTTGGCCTGCAACTTTCTGTGCGACAAATTCAGACAGGAAAAATCAGTATAAATCCTTAGAAAATTATCCCCCAGTGTCTCCATCTGCTGGCGGTATTGAATAAGCATTGCTGCACTGATGGGGTATGCATTAGACGAAAAAAAAGAAGAAAAAGAAGAATAATACGCCCAGAAAAGAGGCGAAAAGGAGAAAAACGTAAAAAAACGTGAAAAAAAAGTAAGAGGAAGAGAAGGGAAAAAAAGGTGGAAATGGGTTTAAAAGTGATTTCGGCGGAGAAATATATATATATATATATATATATATATATATATATATATATATACGCGCACACACACACATATATATAAACGTATTCTCCGTTGAGATATTGCAGCCGCTGCTGTGTCCAGGCCCAGGAGCCTTAGCACTGTGCTGTGATGTCACTCAATACCACTGACATCACTAGGTGTAAACAACATCTCTCCTTTGCTGTGTATGTGACTATGGAGCTGTTTGGTGATGTCGTCTATTATGGCCTTCATAGAAGCAACAGGAGATTGTTGCATCCATCTAGAACCCTCAGAACTACAGTGCTATGATGTCACTCACTTCCACAGGCCTTGCAGAGTGTAAACAACAACAACCCAGCTTTGTTGTGTATGTAACCATAGGGATTTGTGATGTCACCTAGAACCTTCACAGCAGCGACAGCTTTATGAGGAGCATCAGCACTGCTCTGCCTGAGCAGAACCATCACCGCCATAGGTTGTCAAATAACCCGGATTTAACCCACACAGGTAAGTCCAATGGGGTGCAGGCATGTCCTCTATGCTTACAGCTTCCCGTGGGTGTTGGTTTGATACCGTTTGGGGACAGCCAAGGAGGCATCTGCAGGCAACAAAGGTAGGTGTGTGCTTGTGTGTGTGTTTCCTATGCAGATCCTAAGCCCAGTGTCACATGCAAGTAGGAGGAGTAAGAAGGGTTCCTGGCAAATCCGGGTTATGGATTGCATTTAAAAAGGCCCCGTGGGAGTGCAATGGGCCCCTGTCTTGCTGCTTAGCAATAATGGTATGGGTTTAGGTTCTGCTGTGTGTACTGGTGGTTGACTGCCCCCCAGCCCAGAGTGTGCATGGAAAATTGTCTGGCAGCCTCCCTGACAGCAAGCAGTGATAGTGCCCATGAAGGGGACCTTGTTGGGCCCGCCCCTTTCACGGTTATCGCTTCTCGGCCTTTTGGCTAAGATCAAGTGTAGTATCTGTTCTTATCAGTTTAATATCTGATACGTCCCCTATCTGGGGACCATATATTAAATGGATTTTTGAGAACGGGGGCCGATTTCGAAGCTTGCTTCCGTCGCCCTATGCATTGACCCGATATGGCAGTATCTTCGGGTACAGTGCACCACCCCCTTACAGGGTTAAAAAGAAAGATTCCTACTTTCATTGCTACCTGCTTGCTGGCTAGCCAGCTAGCCAGCCCTGTGGGCCTTGCTGCTGCAGCCAAAAAACAAAAGGTGGTGCTGCTGCTGCTGCTTCTGCTGCTTCTGCTTGTGTCTGGCCGCTGTTGGAGCGTCCAGGCACAGGACTTCTGCTGCTGCTGACTAAATGGCCTCCTTAATTGGATCATTTGAGTAGCCAGCACACCTGTGCAGGTAGGGCATGACATGATAGGCAGCTGCCTTGATAGCGGGTGGGTGCTGAATGTTCCTAATTGACAAAATAAGATTAATGCTTATGAAGAAATATAAAATCTCATCCCTTCCCCAATATCGCGCCACACCCCTACCCCTTAATTCCCTGGTTGAACTTGATGGACATATGTCTTTTTTCGACCGTACTAACTATGTAACTATGTAACATAACATGGGGGGGGGGGGGTCTCCTGGCTGTTCACACAGGTGTGTCATTGCTGTACATTGACCATGCATTGCTTCTGTGGTATTGCAAAGGCAAAGACAAATGCTTCCAGCCATCCATTGCACTAATGGATTGGTCATCAGCTGGCTGTCTATGTCCCGCATCAATATAGACCAAAGTACAGAGGGTTAGGCTATGCTATTGTGCACCTACCTGATGCATCAGAAGGTGCGAGGCCCTTGCTAAATTCTGTGCACAGACTTTGAGATCTATACTTTAGACTGTATCTAAACCTGCTCCAACATGGACTGACATTCTGGCCTACTTTCAGCCGATGCGACTTGTCTGTCGCTGAACAGTCGCTTTTTATGTATTCAGCACCTATGTATAATGTTGTAAAAATGCTCTAGAAGCTAAAGTCGCAGAAATGTCACACATATTTGGCCTGCAACTTTCTGTGCGACAAATTCAGACAGGAAAAATCAGTATAAATCCTTAGAAAATTATCCCCCAGTGTCTCCATCTGCTGGCGGTATTGAATAAGCATTGCTGCACTGATGGGGTATGCATTAGACGAAAAAAAAGAAGAAAAAGAAGAATAATACGCCCAGAAAAGAGGCGAAAAGGAGAAAAACGTAAAAAAACGTGAAAAAAAAGTAAGAGGAAGAGAAGGGAAAAAAAGGTGGAAATGGGTTTAAAAGTGATTTCGGCGGAGAAATATATATATATATATATATATATATATATATATATATATATATACGCGCACACACACACATATATATAAACGTATTCTCCGTTGAGATATTGCAGCCGCTGCTGTGTCCAGGCCCAGGAGCCTTAGCACTGTGCTGTGATGTCACTCAATACCACTGACATCACTAGGTGTAAACAACATCTCTCCTTTGCTGTGTATGTGACTATGGAGCTGTTTGGTGATGTCGTCTATTATGGCCTTCATAGAAGCAACAGGAGATTGTTGCATCCATCTAGAACCCTCAGAACTACAGTGCTATGATGTCACTCACTTCCACAGGCCTTGCAGAGTGTAAACAACAACAACCCAGCTTTGTTGTGTATGTAACCATAGGGATTTGTGATGTCACCTAGAACCTTCACAGCAGCGACAGCTTTATGAGGAGCATCAGCACTGCTCTGCCTGAGCAGAACCATCACCGCCATAGGTTGTCAAATAACCCGGATTTAACCCACACAGGTAAGTCCAATGGGGTGCAGGCATGTCCTCTATGCTTACAGCTTCCCGTGGGTGTTGGTTTGATACCGTTTGGGGACAGCCAAGGAGGCATCTGCAGGCAACAAAGGTAGGTGTGTGCTTGTGTGTGTGTTTCCTATGCAGATCCTAAGCCCAGTGTCACATGCAAGTAGGAGGAGTAAGAAGGGTTCCTGGCAAATCCGGGTTATGGATTGCATTTAAAAAGGCCCCGTGGGAGTGCAATGGGCCCCTGTCTTGCTGCTTAGCAATAATGGTATGGGTTTAGGTTCTGCTGTGTGTACTGGTGGTTGACTGCCCCCCAGCCCAGAGTGTGCATGGAAAATTGTCTGGCAGCCTCCCTGACAGCAAGCAGTGATAGTGCCCATGAAGGGGACCTTGTTGGGCCCGCCCCTTTCACGGTTATCGCTTCTCGGCCTTTTGGCTAAGATCAAGTGTAGTATCTGTTCTTATCAGTTTAATATCTGATACGTCCCCTATCTGGGGACCATATATTAAATGGATTTTTGAGAACGGGGGCCGATTTCGAAGCTTGCTTCCGTCGCCCTATGCATTGACCCGATATGGCAGTATCTTCGGGTACAGTGCACCACCCCCTTACAGGGTTAAAAAGAAAGATTCCTACTTTCATTGCTACCTGCTTGCTGGCTAGCCAGCTAGCCAGCCCTGTGGGCCTTGCTGCTGCAGCCAAAAAACAAAAGGTGGTGCTGCTGCTGCTGCTGCTCTTGCTTGTGTCTGGCCGCTGTTGGAGCGTCCAGGCACAGGACTTCTGCTGCTGCTGACTAAATGGCCTCCTTAATTGGATCATTTGAGTAGCCAGCACACCTGTGCAGGTAGGGCATGACATGATAGGCAGCTGCCTTGATAGCGGGTGGGTGCTGAATGTTCCTAATTGACAAAATAAGATTAATGCTTATGAAGAAATATAAAATCTCATCCCTTCCCCAATATCGCGCCACACCCCTACCCCTTAATTCCCTGGTTGAACTTGATGGACATATGTCTTTTTTCGACCGTACTAACTATGTAACTATGTAACATAACATGGGGGGGGGGGTCTCCTGGCTGTTCACACAGGTGTGTCATTGCTGTACATTGACCATGCATTGCTTCTGTGGTATTGCAAAGGCAAAGACAAATGCTTCCAGCCATCCATTGCACTAATGGATTGGTCATCAGCTGGCTGTCTATGTCCCGCATCAATATAGACCAAAGTACAGAGGGTTAGGCTATGCTATTGTGCACCTACCTGATGCATCAGAAGGTGCGAGGCCCTTGCTAAATTCTGTGCACAGACTTTGAGATCTATACTTTAGACTGTATCTAAACCTGCTCCAACATGGACTGACATTCTGGCCTACTTTCAGCCGATGCGACTTGTCTGTCGCTGAACAGTCGCTTTTTATGTATTCAGCACCTATGTATAATGTTGTAAAAATGCTCTAGAAGCTAAAGTCGCAGAAATGTCACACATATTTGGCCTGCAACTTTCTGTGCGACAAATTCAGACAGGAAAAATCAGTATAAATCCTTAGAAAATTATCCCCCAGTGTCTCCATCTGCTGGCGGTATTGAATAAGCATTGCTGCACTGATGGGGTATGCATTAGACGAAAAAAAAGAAGAAAAAGAAGAATAATACGCCCAGAAAAGAGGCGAAAAGGAGAAAAACGTAAAAAAACGTGAAAAAAAAGTAAGAGGAAGAGAAGGGAAAAAAAGGTGGAAATGGGTTTAAAAGTGATTTCGGCGGAGAAATATATATATATATATATATATATATATATATATATATATATACGCGCACACACACACATATATATAAACGTATTCTCCGTTGAGATATTGCAGCCGCTGCTGTGTCCAGGCCCAGGAGCCTTAGCACTGTGCTGTGATGTCACTCAATACCACTGACATCACTAGGTGTAAACAACATCTCTCCTTTGCTGTGTATGTGACTATGGAGCTGTTTGGTGATGTCGTCTATTATGGCCTTCATAGAAGCAACAGGAGATTGTTGCATCCATCTAGAACCCTCAGAACTACAGTGCTATGATGTCACTCACTTCCACAGGCCTTGCAGAGTGTAAACAACAACAACCCAGCTTTGTTGTGTATGTAACCATAGGGATTTGTGATGTCACCTAGAACCTTCACAGCAGCGACAGCTTTATGAGGAGCATCAGCACTGCTCTGCCTGAGCAGAACCATCACCGCCATAGGTTGTCAAATAACCCGGATTTAACCCACACAGGTAAGTCCAATGGGGTGCAGGCATGTCCTCTATGCTTACAGCTTCCCGTGGGTGTTGGTTTGATACCGTTTGGGGACAGCCAAGGAGGCATCTGCAGGCAACAAAGGTAGGTGTGTGCTTGTGTGTGTGTTTCCTATGCAGATCCTAAGCCCAGTGTCACATGCAAGTAGGAGGAGTAAGAAGGGTTCCTGGCAAATCCGGGTTATGGATTGCATTTAAAAAGGCCCCGTGGGAGTGCAATGGGCCCCTGTCTTGCTGCTTAGCAATAATGGTATGGGTTTAGGTTCTGCTGTGTGTACTGGTGGTTGACTGCCCCCCAGCCCAGAGTGTGCATGGAAAATTGTCTGGCAGCCTCCCTGACAGCAAGCAGTGATAGTGCCCATGAAGGGGACCTTGTTGGGCCCGCCCCTTTCACGGTTATCGCTTCTCGGCCTTTTGGCTAAGATCAAGTGTAGTATCTGTTCTTATCAGTTTAATATCTGATACGTCCCCTATCTGGGGACCATATATTAAATGGATTTTTGAGAACGGGGGCCGATTTCGAAGCTTGCTTCCGTCGCCCTATGCATTGACCCGATATGGCAGTATCTTCGGGTACAGTGCACCACCCCCTTACAGGGTTAAAAAGAAAGATTCCTACTTTCATTGCTACCTGCTTGCTGGCTAGCCAGCTAGCCAGCCCTGTGGGCCTTGCTGCTGCAGCCAAAAAACAAAAGGTGGTGGTGCTGCTGCTGCTGCTTCTGCTTGTGTCTGGCCGCTGTTGGAGCGTCCAGGCACAGGACTTCTGCTGCTGCTGACTAAATGGCCTCCTTAATTGGATCATTTGAGTAGCCAGCACACCTGTGCAGGTAGGGCATGACATGATAGGCAGCTGCCTTGATAGCGGGTGGGTGCTGAATGTTCCTAATTGACAAAATAAGATTAATGCTTATGAAGAAATATAAAATCTCATCCCTTCCCCAATATCGCGCCACACCCCTACCCCTTAATTCCCTGGTTGAACTTGATGGACATATGTCTTTTTTCGACCGTACTAACTATGTAACTATGTAACATAACATGGGGGGGGGGGTCTCCTGGCTGTTCACACAGGTGTGTCATTGCTGTACATTGACCATGCATTGCTTCTGTGGTATTGCAAAGGCAAAGACAAATGCTTCCAGCCATCCATTGCACTAATGGATTGGTCATCAGCTGGCTGTCTATGTCCCGCATCAATATAGACCAAAGTACAGAGGGTTAGGCTATGCTATTGTGCACCTACCTGATGCATCAGAAGGTGCGAGGCCCTTGCTAAATTCTGTGCACAGACTTTGAGATCTATACTTTAGACTGTATCTAAACCTGCTCCAACATGGACTGACATTCTGGCCTACTTTCAGCCGATGCGACTTGTCTGTCGCTGAACAGTCGCTTTTTATGTATTCAGCACCTATGTATAATGTTGTAAAAATGCTCTAGAAGCTAAAGTCGCAGAAATGTCACACATATTTGGCCTGCAACTTTCTGTGCGACAAATTCAGACAGGAAAAATCAGTATAAATCCTTAGAAAATTATCCCCCAGTGTCTCCATCTGCTGGCGGTATTGAATAAGCATTGCTGCACTGATGGGGTATGCATTAGACGAAAAAAAAGAAGAAAAAGAAGAATAATACGCCCAGAAAAGAGGCGAAAAGGAGAAAAACGTAAAAAAACGTGAAAAAAAAGTAAGAGGAAGAGAAGGGAAAAAAAGGTGGAAATGGGTTTAAAAGTGATTTCGGCGGAGAAATATATATATATATATATATATATATATATATATATATATATATACGCGCACACACACACATATATATAAACGTATTCTCCGTTGAGATATTGCAGCCGCTGCTGTGTCCAGGCCCAGGAGCCTTAGCACTGTGCTGTGATGTCACTCAATACCACTGACATCACTAGGTGTAAACAACATCTCTCCTTTGCTGTGTATGTGACTATGGAGCTGTTTGGTGATGTCGTCTATTATGGCCTTCATAGAAGCAACAGGAGATTGTTGCATCCATCTAGAACCCTCAGAACTACAGTGCTATGATGTCACTCACTTCCACAGGCCTTGCAGAGTGTAAACAACAACAACCCAGCTTTGTTGTGTATGTAACCATAGGGATTTGTGATGTCACCTAGAACCTTCACAGCAGCGACAGCTTTATGAGGAGCATCAGCACTGCTCTGCCTGAGCAGAACCATCACCGCCATAGGTTGTCAAATAACCCGGATTTAACCCACACAGGTAAGTCCAATGGGGTGCAGGCATGTCCTCTATGCTTACAGCTTCCCGTGGGTGTTGGTTTGATACCGTTTGGGGACAGCCAAGGAGGCATCTGCAGGCAACAAAGGTAGGTGTGTGCTTGTGTGTGTGTTTCCTATGCAGATCCTAAGCCCAGTGTCACATGCAAGTAGGAGGAGTAAGAAGGGTTCCTGGCAAATCCGGGTTATGGATTGCATTTAAAAAGGCCCCGTGGGAGTGCAATGGGCCCCTGTCTTGCTGCTTAGCAATAATGGTATGGGTTTAGGTTCTGCTGTGTGTACTGGTGGTTGACTGCCCCCCAGCCCAGAGTGTGCATGGAAAATTGTCTGGCAGCCTCCCTGACAGCAAGCAGTGATAGTGCCCATGAAGGGGACCTTGTTGGGCCCGCCCCTTTCACGGTTATCGCTTCTCGGCCTTTTGGCTAAGATCAAGTGTAGTATCTGTTCTTATCAGTTTAATATCTGATACGTCCCCTATCTGGGGACCATATATTAAATGGATTTTTGAGAACGGGGGCCGATTTCGAAGCTTGCTTCCGTCGCCCTATGCATTGACCCGATATGGCAGTATCTTCGGGTACAGTGCACCACCCCCTTACAGGGTTAAAAAGAAAGATTCCTACTTTCATTGCTACCTGCTTGCTGGCTAGCCAGCTAGCCAGCCCTGTGGGCCTTGCTGCTGCAGCCAAAAAACAAAAGGTGGTGCTGCTGCTGCTGCTTCTGCTGCTTCTGCTTGTGTCTGGCCGCTGTTGGAGCGTCCAGGCACAGGACTTCTGCTGCTGCTGACTAAATGGCCTCCTTAATTGGATCATTTGAGTAGCCAGCACACCTGTGCAGGTAGGGCATGACATGATAGGCAGCTGCCTTGATAGCGGGTGGGTGCTGAATGTTCCTAATTGACAAAATAAGATTAATGCTTATGAAGAAATATAAAATCTCATCCCTTCCCCAATATCGCGCCACACCCCTACCCCTTAATTCCCTGGTTGAACTTGATGGACATATGTCTTTTTTCGACCGTACTAACTATGTAACTATGTAACATAACATGGGGGGGGGGGGGTCTCCTGGCTGTTCACACAGGTGTGTCATTGCTGTACATTGACCATGCATTGCTTCTGTGGTATTGCAAAGGCAAAGACAAATGCTTCCAGCCATCCATTGCACTAATGGATTGGTCATCAGCTGGCTGTCTATGTCCCGCATCAATATAGACCAAAGTACAGAGGGTTAGGCTATGCTATTGTGCACCTACCTGATGCATCAGAAGGTGCGAGGCCCTTGCTAAATTCTGTGCACAGACTTTGAGATCTATACTTTAGACTGTATCTAAACCTGCTCCAACATGGACTGACATTCTGGCCTACTTTCAGCCGATGCGACTTGTCTGTCGCTGAACAGTCGCTTTTTATGTATTCAGCACCTATGTATAATGTTGTAAAAATGCTCTAGAAGCTAAAGTCGCAGAAATGTCACACATATTTGGCCTGCAACTTTCTGTGCGACAAATTCAGACAGGAAAAATCAGTATAAATCCTTAGAAAATTATCCCCCAGTGTCTCCATCTGCTGGCGGTATTGAATAAGCATTGCTGCACTGATGGGGTATGCATTAGACGAAAAAAAAGAAGAAAAAGAAGAATAATACGCCCAGAAAAGAGGCGAAAAGGAGAAAAACGTAAAAAAACGTGAAAAAAAAGTAAGAGGAAGAGAAGGGAAAAAAAGGTGGAAATGGGTTTAAAAGTGATTTCGGCGGAGAAATATATATATATATATATATATATATATATATATATATATATATACGCGCACACACACACATATATATAAACGTATTCTCCGTTGAGATATTGCAGCCGCTGCTGTGTCCAGGCCCAGGAGCCTTAGCACTGTGCTGTGATGTCACTCAATACCACTGACATCACTAGGTGTAAACAACATCTCTCCTTTGCTGTGTATGTGACTATGGAGCTGTTTGGTGATGTCGTCTATTATGGCCTTCATAGAAGCAACAGGAGATTGTTGCATCCATCTAGAACCCTCAGAACTACAGTGCTATGATGTCACTCACTTCCACAGGCCTTGCAGAGTGTAAACAACAACAACCCAGCTTTGTTGTGTATGTAACCATAGGGATTTGTGATGTCACCTAGAACCTTCACAGCAGCGACAGCTTTATGAGGAGCATCAGCACTGCTCTGCCTGAGCAGAACCATCACCGCCATAGGTTGTCAAATAACCCGGATTTAACCCACACAGGTAAGTCCAATGGGGTGCAGGCATGTCCTCTATGCTTACAGCTTCCCGTGGGTGTTGGTTTGATACCGTTTGGGGACAGCCAAGGAGGCATCTGCAGGCAACAAAGGTAGGTGTGTGCTTGTGTGTGTGTTTCCTATGCAGATCCTAAGCCCAGTGTCACATGCAAGTAGGAGGAGTAAGAAGGGTTCCTGGCAAATCCGGGTTATGGATTGCATTTAAAAAGGCCCCGTGGGAGTGCAATGGGCCCCTGTCTTGCTGCTTAGCAATAATGGTATGGGTTTAGGTTCTGCTGTGTGTACTGGTGGTTGACTGCCCCCCAGCCCAGAGTGTGCATGGAAAATTGTCTGGCAGCCTCCCTGACAGCAAGCAGTGATAGTGCCCATGAAGGGGACCTTGTTGGGCCCGCCCCTTTCACGGTTATCGCTTCTCGGCCTTTTGGCTAAGATCAAGTGTAGTATCTGTTCTTATCAGTTTAATATCTGATACGTCCCCTATCTGGGGACCATATATTAAATGGATTTTTGAGAACGGGGGCCGATTTCGAAGCTTGCTTCCGTCGCCCTATGCATTGACCCGATATGGCAGTATCTTCGGGTACAGTGCACCACCCCCTTACAGGGTTAAAAAGAAAGATTCCTACTTTCATTGCTACCTGCTTGCTGGCTAGCCAGCTAGCCAGCCCTGTGGGCCTTGCTGCTGCAGCCAAAAAACAAAAGGTGGTGCTGCTGCTGCTGCTTCTGCTGCTTCTGCTTGTGTCTGGCCGCTGTTGGAGCGTCCAGGCACAGGACTTCTGCTGCTGCTGACTAAATGGCCTCCTTAATTGGATCATTTGAGTAGCCAGCACACCTGTGCAGGTAGGGCATGACATGATAGGCAGCTGCCTTGATAGCGGGTGGGTGCTGAATGTTCCTAATTGACAAAATAAGATTAATGCTTATGAAGAAATATAAAATCTCATCCCTTCCCCAATATCGCGCCACACCCCTACCCCTTAATTCCCTGGTTGAACTTGATGGACATATGTCTTTTTTCGACCGTACTAACTATGTAACTATGTAACATAACATGGGGGGGGGGGGGGGTCTCCTGGCTGTTCACACAGGTGTGTCATTGCTGTACATTGACCATGCATTGCTTCTGTGGTATTGCAAAGGCAAAGACAAATGCTTCCAGCCATCCATTGCACTAATGGATTGGTCATCAGCTGGCTGTCTATGTCCCGCATCAATATAGACCAAAGTACAGAGGGTTAGGCTATGCTATTGTGCACCTACCTGATGCATCAGAAGGTGCGAGGCCCTTGCTAAATTCTGTGCACAGACTTTGAGATCTATACTTTAGACTGTATCTAAACCTGCTCCAACATGGACTGACATTCTGGCCTACTTTCAGCCGATGCGACTTGTCTGTCGCTGAACAGTCGCTTTTTATGTATTCAGCACCTATGTATAATGTTGTAAAAATGCTCTAGAAGCTAAAGTCGCAGAAATGTCACACATATTTGGCCTGCAACTTTCTGTGCGACAAATTCAGACAGGAAAAATCAGTATAAATCCTTAGAAAATTATCCCCCAGTGTCTCCATCTGCTGGCGGTATTGAATAAGCATTGCTGCACTGATGGGGTATGCATTAGACGAAAAAAAAGAAGAAAAAGAAGAATAATACGCCCAGAAAAGAGGCGAAAAGGAGAAAAACGTAAAAAAACGTGAAAAAAAAGTAAGAGGAAGAGAAGGGAAAAAAAGGTGGAAATGGGTTTAAAAGTGATTTCGGCGGAGAATATATATATATATATATATATATATATATATATATATATATATATACGCGCACACACACACATATATATAAACGTATTCTCCGTTGAGATATTGCAGCCGCTGCTGTGTCCAGGCCCAGGAGCCTTAGCACTGTGCTGTGATGTCACTCAATACCACTGACATCACTAGGTGTAAACAACATCTCTCCTTTGCTGTGTATGTGACTATGGAGCTGTTTGGTGATGTCGTCTATTATGGCCTTCATAGAAGCAACAGGAGATTGTTGCATCCATCTAGAACCCTCAGAACTACAGTGCTATGATGTCACTCACTTCCACAGGCCTTGCAGAGTGTAAACAACAACAACCCAGCTTTGTTGTGTATGTAACCATAGGGATTTGTGATGTCACCTAGAACCTTCACAGCAGCGACAGCTTTATGAGGAGCATCAGCACTGCTCTGCCTGAGCAGAACCATCACCGCCATAGGTTGTCAAATAACCCGGATTTAACCCACACAGGTAAGTCCAATGGGGTGCAGGCATGTCCTCTATGCTTACAGCTTCCCGTGGGTGTTGGTTTGATACCGTTTGGGGACAGCCAAGGAGGCATCTGCAGGCAACAAAGGTAGGTGTGTGCTTGTGTGTGTGTTTCCTATGCAGATCCTAAGCCCAGTGTCACATGCAAGTAGGAGGAGTAAGAAGGGTTCCTGGCAAATCCGGGTTATGGATTGCATTTAAAAAGGCCCCGTGGGAGTGCAATGGGCCCCTGTCTTGCTGCTTAGCAATAATGGTATGGGTTTAGGTTCTGCTGTGTGTACTGGTGGTTGACTGCCCCCCAGCCCAGAGTGTGCATGGAAAATTGTCTGGCAGCCTCCCTGACAGCAAGCAGTGATAGTGCCCATGAAGGGGACCTTGTTGGGCCCGCCCCTTTCACGGTTATCGCTTCTCGGCCTTTTGGCTAAGATCAAGTGTAGTATCTGTTCTTATCAGTTTAATATCTGATACGTCCCCTATCTGGGGACCATATATTAAATGGATTTTTGAGAACGGGGGCCGATTTCGAAGCTTGCTTCCGTCGCCCTATGCATTGACCCGATATGGCAGTATCTTCGGGTACAGTGCACCACCCCCTTACAGGGTTAAAAAGAAAGATTCCTACTTTCATTGCTACCTGCTTGCTGGCTAGCCAGCTAGCCAGCCCTGTGGGCCTTGCTGCTGCAGCCAAAAAACAAAAGGTGGTGCTGCTGCTGCTGCTTCTGCTGCTTCTGCTTGTGTCTGGCCGCTGTTGGAGCGTCCAGGCACAGGACTTCTGCTGCTGCTGACTAAATGGCCTCCTTAATTGGATCATTTGAGTAGCCAGCACACCTGTGCAGGTAGGGCATGACATGATAGGCAGCTGCCTTGATAGCGGGTGGGTGCTGAATGTTCCTAATTGACAAAATAAGATTAATGCTTATGAAGAAATATAAAATCTCATCCCTTCCCCAATATCGCGCCACACCCCTACCCCTTAATTCCCTGGTTGAACTTGATGGACATATGTCTTTTTTCGACCGTACTAACTATGTAACTATGTAACATAACATGGGGGGGGGGGTCTCCTGGCTGTTCACACAGGTGTGTCATTGCTGTACATTGACCATGCATTGCTTCTGTGGTATTGCAAAGGCAAAGACAAATGCTTCCAGCCATCCATTGCACTAATGGATTGGTCATCAGCTGGCTGTCTATGTCCCGCATCAATATAGACCAAAGTACAGAGGGTTAGGCTATGCTATTGTGCACCTACCTGATGCATCAGAAGGTGCGAGGCCCTTGCTAAATTCTGTGCACAGACTTTGAGATCTATACTTTAGACTGTATCTAAACCTGCTCCAACATGGACTGACATTCTGGCCTACTTTCAGCCGATGCGACTTGTCTGTCGCTGAACAGTCGCTTTTTATGTATTCAGCACCTATGTATAATGTTGTAAAAATGCTCTAGAAGCTAAAGTCGCAGAAATGTCACACATATTTGGCCTGCAACTTTCTGTGCGACAAATTCAGACAGGAAAAATCAGTATAAATCCTTAGAAAATTATCCCCCAGTGTCTCCATCTGCTGGCGGTATTGAATAAGCATTGCTGCACTGATGGGGTATGCATTAGACGAAAAAAAAGAAGAAAAAGAAGAATAATACGCCCAGAAAAGAGGCGAAAAGGAGAAAAACGTAAAAAAACGTGAAAAAAAAGTAAGAGGAAGAGAAGGGAAAAAAAGGTGGAAATGGGTTTAAAAGTGATTTCGGCGGAGATATATATATATATATATATATATATATATATATATATATATATATACGCGCACACACACACATATATATAAACGTATTCTCCGTTGAGATATTGCAGCCGCTGCTGTGTCCAGGCCCAGGAGCCTTAGCACTGTGCTGTGATGTCACTCAATACCACTGACATCACTAGGTGTAAACAACATCTCTCCTTTGCTGTGTATGTGACTATGGAGCTGTTTGGTGATGTCGTCTATTATGGCCTTCATAGAAGCAACAGGAGATTGTTGCATCCATCTAGAACCCTCAGAACTACAGTGCTATGATGTCACTCACTTCCACAGGCCTTGCAGAGTGTAAACAACAACAACCCAGCTTTGTTGTGTATGTAACCATAGGGATTTGTGATGTCACCTAGAACCTTCACAGCAGCGACAGCTTTATGAGGAGCATCAGCACTGCTCTGCCTGAGCAGAACCATCACCGCCATAGGTTGTCAAATAACCCGGATTTAACCCACACAGGTAAGTCCAATGGGGTGCAGGCATGTCCTCTATGCTTACAGCTTCCCGTGGGTGTTGGTTTGATACCGTTTGGGGACAGCCAAGGAGGCATCTGCAGGCAACAAAGGTAGGTGTGTGCTTGTGTGTGTGTTTCCTATGCAGATCCTAAGCCCAGTGTCACATGCAAGTAGGAGGAGTAAGAAGGGTTCCTGGCAAATCCGGGTTATGGATTGCATTTAAAAAGGCCCCGTGGGAGTGCAATGGGCCCCTGTCTTGCTGCTTAGCAATAATGGTATGGGTTTAGGTTCTGCTGTGTGTACTGGTGGTTGACTGCCCCCCAGCCCAGAGTGTGCATGGAAAATTGTCTGGCAGCCTCCCTGACAGCAAGCAGTGATAGTGCCCATGAAGGGGACCTTGTTGGGCCCGCCCCTTTCACGGTTATCGCTTCTCGGCCTTTTGGCTAAGATCAAGTGTAGTATCTGTTCTTATCAGTTTAATATCTGATACGTCCCCTATCTGGGGACCATATATTAAATGGATTTTTGAGAACGGGGGCCGATTTCGAAGCTTGCTTCCGTCGCCCTATGCATTGACCCGATATGGCAGTATCTTCGGGTACAGTGCACCACCCCCTTACAGGGTTAAAAAGAAAGATTCCTACTTTCATTGCTACCTGCTTGCTGGCTAGCCAGCTAGCCAGCCCTGTGGGCCTTGCTGCTGCAGCCAAAAAACAAAAGGTGGTGCTGCTGCTGCTGCTGCTGCTTCTGCTTGTGTCTGGCCGCTGTTGGAGCGTCCAGGCACAGGACTTCTGCTGCTGCTGACTAAATGGCCTCCTTAATTGGATCATTTGAGTAGCCAGCACACCTGTGCAGGTAGGGCATGACATGATAGGCAGCTGCCTTGATAGCGGGTGGGTGCTGAATGTTCCTAATTGACAAAATAAGATTAATGCTTATGAAGAAATATAAAATCTCATCCCTTCCCCAATATCGCGCCACACCCCTACCCCTTAATTCCCTGGTTGAACTTGATGGACATATGTCTTTTTTCGACCGTACTAACTATGTAACTATGTAACATAACATGGGGGGGGGGGGTCTCCTGGCTGTTCACACAGGTGTGTCATTGCTGTACATTGACCATGCATTGCTTCTGTGGTATTGCAAAGGCAAAGACAAATGCTTCCAGCCATCCATTGCACTAATGGATTGGTCATCAGCTGGCTGTCTATGTCCCGCATCAATATAGACCAAAGTACAGAGGGTTAGGCTATGCTATTGTGCACCTACCTGATGCATCAGAAGGTGCGAGGCCCTTGCTAAATTCTGTGCACAGACTTTGAGATCTATACTTTAGACTGTATCTAAACCTGCTCCAACATGGACTGACATTCTGGCCTACTTTCAGCCGATGCGACTTGTCTGTCGCTGAACAGTCGCTTTTTATGTATTCAGCACCTATGTATAATGTTGTAAAAATGCTCTAGAAGCTAAAGTCGCAGAAATGTCACACATATTTGGCCTGCAACTTTCTGTGCGACAAATTCAGACAGGAAAAATCAGTATAAATCCTTAGAAAATTATCCCCCAGTGTCTCCATCTGCTGGCGGTATTGAATAAGCATTGCTGCACTGATGGGGTATGCATTAGACGAAAAAAAAGAAGAAAAAGAAGAATAATACGCCCAGAAAAGAGGCGAAAAGGAGAAAAACGTAAAAAAACGTGAAAAAAAAGTAAGAGGAAGAGAAGGGAAAAAAAGGTGGAAATGGGTTTAAAAGTGATTTCGGCGGAGAAATATATATATATATATATATATATATATATATATATATATATATACGCGCACACACACACATATATATAAACGTATTCTCCGTTGAGATATTGCAGCCGCTGCTGTGTCCAGGCCCAGGAGCCTTAGCACTGTGCTGTGATGTCACTCAATACCACTGACATCACTAGGTGTAAACAACATCTCTCCTTTGCTGTGTATGTGACTATGGAGCTGTTTGGTGATGTCGTCTATTATGGCCTTCATAGAAGCAACAGGAGATTGTTGCATCCATCTAGAACCCTCAGAACTACAGTGCTATGATGTCACTCACTTCCACAGGCCTTGCAGAGTGTAAACAACAACAACCCAGCTTTGTTGTGTATGTAACCATAGGGATTTGTGATGTCACCTAGAACCTTCACAGCAGCGACAGCTTTATGAGGAGCATCAGCACTGCTCTGCCTGAGCAGAACCATCACCGCCATAGGTTGTCAAATAACCCGGATTTAACCCACACAGGTAAGTCCAATGGGGTGCAGGCATGTCCTCTATGCTTACAGCTTCCCGTGGGTGTTGGTTTGATACCGTTTGGGGACAGCCAAGGAGGCATCTGCAGGCAACAAAGGTAGGTGTGTGCTTGTGTGTGTGTTTCCTATGCAGATCCTAAGCCCAGTGTCACATGCAAGTAGGAGGAGTAAGAAGGGTTCCTGGCAAATCCGGGTTATGGATTGCATTTAAAAAGGCCCCGTGGGAGTGCAATGGGCCCCTGTCTTGCTGCTTAGCAATAATGGTATGGGTTTAGGTTCTGCTGTGTGTACTGGTGGTTGACTGCCCCCCAGCCCAGAGTGTGCATGGAAAATTGTCTGGCAGCCTCCCTGACAGCAAGCAGTGATAGTGCCCATGAAGGGGACCTTGTTGGGCCCGCCCCTTTCACGGTTATCGCTTCTCGGCCTTTTGGCTAAGATCAAGTGTAGTATCTGTTCTTATCAGTTTAATATCTGATACGTCCCCTATCTGGGGACCATATATTAAATGGATTTTTGAGAACGGGGGCCGATTTCGAAGCTTGCTTCCGTCGCCCTATGCATTGACCCGATATGGCAGTATCTTCGGGTACAGTGCACCACCCCCTTACAGGGTTAAAAAGAAAGATTCCTACTTTCATTGCTACCTGCTTGCTGGCTAGCCAGCTAGCCAGCCCTGTGGGCCTTGCTGCTGCAGCCAAAAAACAAAAGGTGGTGCTGCTGCTGCTGCTTCTGCTGCTTCTGCTTGTGTCTGGCCGCTGTTGGAGCGTCCAGGCACAGGACTTCTGCTGCTGCTGACTAAATGGCCTCCTTAATTGGATCATTTGAGTAGCCAGCACACCTGTGCAGGTAGGGCATGACATGATAGGCAGCTGCCTTGATAGCGGGTGGGTGCTGAATGTTCCTAATTGACAAAATAAGATTAATGCTTATGAAGAAATATAAAATCTCATCCCTTCCCCAATATCGCGCCACACCCCTACCCCTTAATTCCCTGGTTGAACTTGATGGACATATGTCTTTTTTCGACCGTACTAACTATGTAACTATGTAACATAACATGGGGGGGGGTCTCCTGGCTGTTCACACAGGTGTGTCATTGCTGTACATTGACCATGCATTGCTTCTGTGGTATTGCAAAGGCAAAGACAAATGCTTCCAGCCATCCATTGTGGATTGGTCATCAGCTGGCTGTCTATGTCCCGCATCAATATAGACCAAAGTACAGAGGGTTAGGCTATGCTATTGTGCACCTACCTGATGCATCAGAAGGTGCGAGGCCCTTGCTAAATTCTGTGCACAGACTTTGAGATCTATACTTTAGACTGTATCTAAACCTGCTCCAACATGGACTGACATTCTGGCCTACTTTCAGCCGATGCGACTTGTCTGTCGCTGAACAGTCGCTTTTTATGTATTCAGCACCTATGTATAATGTTGTAAAAATGCTCTAGAAGCTAAAGTCGCAGAAATGTCACACATATTTGGCCTGCAACTTTCTGTGCGACAAATTCAGACAGGAAAAATCAGTATAAATCCTTAGAAAATTATCCCCCAGTGTCTCCATCTGCTGGCGGTATTGAATAAGCATTGCTGCACTGATGGGGTATGCATTAGACGAAAAAAAAGAAGAAAAAGAAGAATAATACGCCCAGAAAAGAGGCGAAAAGGAGAAAAACGTAAAAAAACGTGAAAAAAAAGTAAGAGGAAGAGAAGGGAAAAAAAGGTGGAAATGGGTTTAAAAGTGATTTCGGCGGAGATATATATATATATATATATATATATATATATATATATATATATATACGCGCACACACACACATATATATAAACGTATTCTCCGTTGAGATATTGCAGCCGCTGCTGTGTCCAGGCCCAGGAGCCTTAGCACTGTGCTGTGATGTCACTCAATACCACTGACATCACTAGGTGTAAACAACATCTCTCCTTTGCTGTGTATGTGACTATGGAGCTGTTTGGTGATGTCGTCTATTATGGCCTTCATAGAAGCAACAGGAGATTGTTGCATCCATCTAGAACCCTCAGAACTACAGTGCTATGATGTCACTCACTTCCACAGGCCTTGCAGAGTGTAAACAACAACAACCCAGCTTTGTTGTGTATGTAACCATAGGGATTTGTGATGTCACCTAGAACCTTCACAGCAGCGACAGCTTTATGAGGAGCATCAGCACTGCTCTGCCTGAGCAGAACCATCACCGCCATAGGTTGTCAAATAACCCGGATTTAACCCACACAGGTAAGTCCAATGGGGTGCAGGCATGTCCTCTATGCTTACAGCTTCCCGTGGGTGTTGGTTTGATACCGTTTGGGGACAGCCAAGGAGGCATCTGCAGGCAACAAAGGTAGGTGTGTGCTTGTGTGTGTGTTTCCTATGCAGATCCTAAGCCCAGTGTCACATGCAAGTAGGAGGAGTAAGAAGGGTTCCTGGCAAATCCGGGTTATGGATTGCATTTAAAAAGGCCCCGTGGGAGTGCAATGGGCCCCTGTCTTGCTGCTTAGCAATAATGGTATGGGTTTAGGTTCTGCTGTGTGTACTGGTGGTTGACTGCCCCCCAGCCCAGAGTGTGCATGGAAAATTGTCTGGCAGCCTCCCTGACAGCAAGCAGTGATAGTGCCCATGAAGGGGACCTTGTTGGGCCCGCCCCTTTCACGGTTATCGCTTCTCGGCCTTTTGGCTAAGATCAAGTGTAGTATCTGTTCTTATCAGTTTAATATCTGATACGTCCCCTATCTGGGGACCATATATTAAATGGATTTTTGAGAACGGGGGCCGATTTCGAAGCTTGCTTCCGTCGCCCTATGCATTGACCCGATATGGCAGTATCTTCGGGTACAGTGCACCACCCCCTTACAGGGTTAAAAAGAAAGATTCCTACTTTCATTGCTACCTGCTTGCTGGCTAGCCAGCTAGCCAGCCCTGTGGGCCTTGCTGCTGCAGCCAAAAAACAAAAGGTGGTGCTGCTGCTGCCTGCTGCTGCTTCTGCTTGTGTCTGGCCGCTGTTGGAGCGTCCAGGCACAGGACTTCTGCTGCTGCTGACTAAATGGCCTCCTTAATTGGATCATTTGAGTAGCCAGCACACCTGTGCAGGTAGGGCATGACATGATAGGCAGCTGCCTTGATAGCGGGTGGGTGCTGAATGTTCCTAATTGACAAAATAAGATTAATGCTTATGAAGAAATATAAAATCTCATCCCTTCCCCAATATCGCGCCACACCCCTACCCCTTAATTCCCTGGTTGAACTTGATGGACATATGTCTTTTTTCGACCGTACTAACTATGTAACTATGTAACATAACATGGGGGGGGGGGCTCCTGGCTGTTCACACAGGTGTGTCATTGCTGTACATTGACCATGCATTGCTTCTGTGGTATTGCAAAGGCAAAGACAAATGCTTCCAGCCATCCATTGCACTAATGGATTGGTCATCAGCTGGCTGTCTATGTCCCGCATCAATATAGACCAAAGTACAGAGGGTTAGGCTATGCTATTGTGCACCTACCTGATGCATCAGAAGGTGCGAGGCCCTTGCTAAATTCTGTGCACAGACTTTGAGATCTATACTTTAGACTGTATCTAAACCTGCTCCAACATGGACTGACATTCTGGCCTACTTTCAGCCGATGCGACTTGTCTGTCGCTGAACAGTCGCTTTTTATGTATTCAGCACCTATGTATAATGTTGTAAAAATGCTCTAGAAGCTAAAGTCGCAGAAATGTCACACATATTTGGCCTGCAACTTTCTGTGCGACAAATTCAGACAGGAAAAATCAGTATAAATCCTTAGAAAATTATCCCCCAGTGTCTCCATCTGCTGGCGGTATTGAATAAGCATTGCTGATGGGGTATGCATTAGACGAAAAAAAAGAAGAAAAAGAAGAATAATACGCCCAGAAAAGAGGCGAAAAGGAGAAAAACGTAAAAAAACGTGAAAAAAAAGTAAGAGGAAGAGAAGGGAAAAAAAGGTGGAAATGGGTTTAAAAGTGATTTCGGCGGAGAAATATATATATATATATATATATATATATATATATATATATATATACGCGCACACACACACATATATATAAACGTATTCTCCGTTGAGATATTGCAGCCGCTGCTGTGTCCAGGCCCAGGAGCCTTAGCACTGTGCTGTGATGTCACTCAATACCACTGACATCACTAGGTGTAAACAACATCTCTCCTTTGCTGTGTATGTGACTATGGAGCTGTTTGGTGATGTCGTCTATTATGGCCTTCATAGAAGCAACAGGAGATTGTTGCATCCATCTAGAACCCTCAGAACTACAGTGCTATGATGTCACTCACTTCCACAGGCCTTGCAGAGTGTAAACAACAACAACCCAGCTTTGTTGTGTATGTAACCATAGGGATTTGTGATGTCACCTAGAACCTTCACAGCAGCGACAGCTTTATGAGGAGCATCAGCACTGCTCTGCCTGAGCAGAACCATCACCGCCATAGGTTGTCAAATAACCCGGATTTAACCCACACAGGTAAGTCCAATGGGGTGCAGGCATGTCCTCTATGCTTACAGCTTCCCGTGGGTGTTGGTTTGATACCGTTTGGGGACAGCCAAGGAGGCATCTGCAGGCAACAAAGGTAGGTGTGTGCTTGTGTGTGTGTTTCCTATGCAGATCCTAAGCCCAGTGTCACATGCAAGTAGGAGGAGTAAGAAGGGTTCCTGGCAAATCCGGGTTATGGATTGCATTTAAAAAGGCCCCGTGGGAGTGCAATGGGCCCCTGTCTTGCTGCTTAGCAATAATGGTATGGGTTTAGGTTCTGCTGTGTGTACTGGTGGTTGACTGCCCCCCAGCCCAGAGTGTGCATGGAAAATTGTCTGGCAGCCTCCCTGACAGCAAGCAGTGATAGTGCCCATGAAGGGGACCTTGTTGGGCCCGCCCCTTTCACGGTTATCGCTTCTCGGCCTTTTGGCTAAGATCAAGTGTAGTATCTGTTCTTATCAGTTTAATATCTGATACGTCCCCTATCTGGGGACCATATATTAAATGGATTTTTGAGAACGGGGGCCGATTTCGAAGCTTGCTTCCGTCGCCCTATGCATTGACCCGATATGGCAGTATCTTCGGGTACAGTGCACCACCCCCTTACAGGGTTAAAAAGAAAGATTCCTACTTTCATTGCTACCTGCTTGCTGGCTAGCCAGCTAGCCAGCCCTGTGGGCCTTGCTGCTGCAGCCAAAAAACAAAAGGTGGTGCTGCTGCTGCTGCTTCTGCTTGTGTCTGGCCGCTGTTGGAGCGTCCAGGCACAGGACTTCTGCTGCTGCTGACTAAATGGCCTCCTTAATTGGATCATTTGAGTAGCCAGCACACCTGTGCAGGTAGGGCATGACATGATAGGCAGCTGCCTTGATAGCGGGTGGGTGCTGAATGTTCCTAATTGACAAAATAAGATTAATGCTTATGAAGAAATATAAAATCTCATCCCTTCCCCAATATCGCGCCACACCCCTACCCCTTAATTCCCTGGTTGAACTTGATGGACATATGTCTTTTTTCGACCGTACTAACTATGTAACTATGTAACATAACATGGGGGGGGGTCTCCTGGCTGTTCACACAGGTGTGTCATTGCTGTACATTGACCATGCATTGCTTCTGTGGTATTGCAAAGGCAAAGACAAATGCTTCCAGCCATCCATTGCACTAATGGATTGGTCATCAGCTGGCTGTCTATGTCCCGCATCAATATAGACCAAAGTACAGAGGGTTAGGCTATGCTATTGTGCACCTACCTGATGCATCAGAAGGTGCGAGGCCCTTGCTAAATTCTGTGCACAGACTTTGAGATCTATACTTTAGACTGTATCTAAACCTGCTCCAACATGGACTGACATTCTGGCCTACTTTCAGCCGATGCGACTTGTCTGTCGCTGAACAGTCGCTTTTTATGTATTCAGCACCTATGTATAATGTTGTAAAAATGCTCTAGAAGCTAAAGTCGCAGAAATGTCACACATATTTGGCCTGCAACTTTCTGTGCGACAAATTCAGACAGGAAAAATCAGTATAAATCCTTAGAAAATTATCCCCCAGTGTCTCCATCTGCTGGCGGTATTGAATAAGCATTGCTGCACTGATGGGGTATGCATTAGACGAAAAAAAAGAAGAAAAAGAAGAATAATACGCCCAGAAAAGAGGCGAAAAGGAGAAAAACGTAAAAAAACGTGAAAAAAAAGTAAGAGGAAGAGAAGGGAAAAAAAGGTGGAAATGGGTTTAAAAGTGATTTCGGCGGAGAATATATATATATATATATATATATATATATATATATATATATATACGCGCACACACACACATATATATAAACGTATTCTCCGTTGAGATATTGCAGCCGCTGCTGTGTCCAGGCCCAGGAGCCTTAGCACTGTGCTGTGATGTCACTCAATACCACTGACATCACTAGGTGTAAACAACATCTCTCCTTTGCTGTGTATGTGACTATGGAGCTGTTTGGTGATGTCGTCTATTATGGCCTTCATAGAAGCAACAGGAGATTGTTGCATCCATCTAGAACCCTCAGAACTACAGTGCTATGATGTCACTCACTTCCACAGGCCTTGCAGAGTGTAAACAACAACAACCCAGCTTTGTTGTGTATGTAACCATAGGGATTTGTGATGTCACCTAGAACCTTCACAGCAGCGACAGCTTTATGAGGAGCATCAGCACTGCTCTGCCTGAGCAGAACCATCACCGCCATAGGTTGTCAAATAACCCGGATTTAACCCACACAGGTAAGTCCAATGGGGTGCAGGCATGTCCTCTATGCTTACAGCTTCCCGTGGGTGTTGGTTTGATACCGTTTGGGGACAGCC
>NW_026609751.1:0-25297 GCF_029499605.1 Hyla sarda
GCGTCCTGCAGAGAATGGCGTCCTGCAGAGGATGGTGTCCTGCAGAGAATGGCGTCCTGCAGAGAATGGTGTCCTGCAGAGAATGGCGTCCTGCAGAGAATGGTGTCCTGCAGAGAATGGCGTCCTGCAGAGGATGGCGTCCTGCAGAGGATGGTGTCCTGCAGAGGATGGTGTCCTGCAGAGAATGGTGTCCTGCAGAGGATGGCGTCCTGCAGAGGATGGTGTCCTGCAGAGAATGGTGTCCTGCAGAGAATGTTGTCCTGCAGAGAATGGTGTATAACCAAAATACCTCCTAAAGGGTCTATGGGCACTTTAATCAGAAACAAAAAACCTTGGGGATGCAACTCCCCTCAGGGTAAACCCTGAATAGAGACCCTCTCTGGTATAAAACTTAACTTTTAATTTTACAAATAATAACTATGTTGACGTGCTCAAAATTGCCCACTAGGTGGCAGTGTGTGATTAAAATTACAATCCCGTATTCATTTGTGTTAGTTTTATGGCATATTTATGCTTGGATGTATTTGACCAGGGGGCTCTGTATGCAGTGCTCTGCTCAAATGCCGTCTATAGACTTAGCATCTCAGAGCTCCGTGGTCCATCCATATGTTACTGCCGGGATTGAGCTAAAATCTGTTCTCCTCTGAATCAACGTTTCGCCGGTGAGACCCGGCTTTTTCAAGAGTCTGAGGTACACTGCGTTATGGCCGCTTTCTTATTTATGCCCTCGCTACTAACGCGCTAATTGCTCGGCGTTCGCTTCTACCAATAGCACATCGTACTTTTACTTACATCATCCTCCGTCACTCATTCCGCTCATATTCATTGGAGGTTGTCATTTCTATGTTGGCCAATGTGAATTGTTCCTCTGCGCATGGCAAGGAACTTAGTTCTGACGACTAACTTTGCTTGCTTGTAGTACTTGTTTCTGCGCATGTCTTTGAACTTATACTATTTTCCAATGCCGAATTAACTCTGCGCATGTCTTTGGACTTAGTTTAGAAAAACTAAGTCCAAAGACATGCGCAGAGTTAATTCGGCATTGGAAAATAGTATAAGTTCAAAGACATGCCCAGAAACAAGTACGACAAGCAAGCAAAGTTAGTCGGCAGAACTAAGTTCCTTGCCATGCGCAGAGGAACAATTCACATTGACCAACATAGAAATGACAACCTCCGGGGGCGTGGCCTGGCGGTTGAGATGAGCGGTCGCACATTGTAGGTGCTCCCGCTTAGAGCCTGCATTTTACCTATCCTGTACTGAATCCTGGAGCCTCTGACTCCGCTGACCCGACTCAGGACCAGAACGATGGCACCTAAACTGGATCCTACAAAACAGAAGGATAGATCTGCGGTGGAGAAGCTGCGAGACTATGCCCGCGCGGTGAAACAAGATGGCGCTGGGCGGGCTGGGCCGCAGAGTCGAGCGGAGGAAGCGGAGGAGCGAGAGGCCTTGTTACCTGATGACGACTCTGCCGGCCCTGAGCTGACCCTCCGGGAGGTGAGCGACACCCTCTTGATGGCCATTCAGACGTGCCGGACCTCACTTACGGGCAAGATGGAGGAGGTCAGGGTGGATGTCGGCCTTCTCCGGCAAGATCTGCAGAGTCTCCGGGAGCGGGTTGGGGAGACGGAGACCCGCATCTCCACTCTAGAGGACACGGTACAGCCCCTACCTTCCTCCCTATGAGCGGTGCAGGAGCAGCTGGAGTCGGCCCGCCAGAAGAATGACGACCTCGAGAACCGGCTGCGCCGGAACAACATACGGGTGATAGGTCTCCCGGAACGCGCAGAGGGCCAGAATCCCGGGGCCTTCGTGGAAACATGGATTCGGGAGCTCATGCCAGATGCTCCCTTCTCTGCTGCTTATGCGGTGGAGCGGGCGCACCGAGTGCCGGCGAAACCACCTGTACCGGGGGCCCCTCCTCGCCCGCTGCTAGCAAGATTCCTCAATTGCAATGACCGGGACCTGATACTCCGTTCTGCCCGACGGCTGCCGGAGATCACGGTCCAGAATGCCAAGGTGTCCATCTTCCCGGACTTCTCCTCCGATCTCCAGCGCAAGAGGGCCTCCTTCACTTCTGTTAAGGCGCGGTTGCGTGAACGGAGGGTGCCGTATTCCATGGCCTACCCTGCCCGACTCCGGGTGGTGGATGGAGACCGGGCGATTTTCTTTGCCACCCCGCAGGATGCAGATGAATGGCTGAGTAGGCGGAGGTGAACCTGCTACCCCTGGCGAGACCTAGCTGCCTGATCGGATTGCTGTGGGTGACAGCCATGGAGTCCCAGCATGTGTCCCTTTTCTACATCTCCTGTCTACCCTGGTTCCCTGCAGTGTTTGAGGTACTGTGTATTTCCCTGCTATCCCACCTATTTGTCACCCCCCTTTTTTTTACACCCTCTCCCCTCCAGTCCAGACTGCCCTGTGTTTTCCCCTTTTTTTTTTTATTACCCCTGGGACGTTTTAAGTTTGCCCACGTGGGACTGGGCCAGACTTCTGTGGGGAGCATGCCCCTCTGTCTTTCCTCCGGTCGGCTGGACCCTCATACCCGGACTGCTCTCCCCATTGTTTTTGGTTACCCTCATTGGATGGAACTTTCAAGACTTTCTTCCAGTTCCCCCCACAAATTGGATCCCCCTGCCTGGACATTCCTAATGCTGAATTCCCTCCCTCCCTATGCCCCTGCTTGACCTCTGAAGCGAGGTCACTTTCATGTGCCCTTTATGGGTTAAATGGGGTGTGGGTTATGATGACTGCTCTCCTGCTGGGTGGGTGGCGGGAGACTGGTGTTAATGGTGGTCGTTTTGCACTGTTTATTATACTTTCTACTCCTCCAATTCTCGCTCTGTCTCCTGATGTCTCCTCGTCTGTTTCCTCTTTCCTGCCTTGGTTTCTTTCCCCTCCTGAGTATCATACCTTAAGCCTCCTTCCCCCCCCCCCCCCCCCCTTTTTTTTATTTTTTATTTTTTTTATTTTTATTTTTTCTCCCCTTGCCTCTTTGTTTCATTGGTGGTCATTTTCTTTCCCCCCCCCCCCCCCTTGCTTCTTTATTTGTTTTCCCGTTTTTCCTTCCTGTTTCTATCTGTTATCCCCCTTGCCCCTTCTGCAGTTTATATCATCCAGAGGCTCTCATCTACCCCATGTTTGAGCAGGCTCTCCCCACTAGATGGAGCTGTTGCTCTCTCACTGCTTTTCCTGCAGTGGTTATGTTTGCTTTTCTTGTTTTCTTCTACGTTTGTTCCCCATGTTTAGGGGAGGTTTCTCTTATCAGAATGTGCATTCACAATGGAGCTTATCTTGTACCACTTCTACCTCTCACCACCCTGGTGCCCTTTCTATTTTCATGGACCCGTGTGTGTTTGTAACATTCTGTTGGTGTGGATGGCTGATGTTTGTGTTGTCTTTCTGTGTCTCTTGCTGTGTTCTTTGTGTTTACTCTCTTTTACCATGGCGGACCTTAGAGTAATGTCATGGAATATACGGGGGGCCCGGGCCCCTCGTAAACGTACAATGGTCTTTGCACATATTAGGAAGTTTCGCCCTCATGTGATAGCATTACAAGAGACACATCTCACCCCAGACAGAGCCCACCAGTTTACCAAACCTTGGGTGCAGTGGTCTCACCACTCCTTCCATACATCTTTTTCTAGGGGTGTTTCACTTTTGGTTGCTAGGTCAGTGAGATGGGATCCTGTAACTGTGCGGAGGGACTCACAAGGTCGTTTTATTTTTGTGTATGCCTATATTAACAATGTGCCTTATGTGCTGCTATGTATTTATAATCCCCCGCCGGCCTCCATGGAGATATTGCATAGTGCTGTCACTTTTGCTGCTGGCTACCCTTCCGCTCGTGTGCTGTGTATGGGAGATTTTTATATGGTGCCTGACATGGTCATGGATCGCCACAGTACCAGGGGGGTTCCTTTGGGAGCTGGGACCACTCCTCTCTCTTTGTTGGTAGATGAAATTGGCTGGGTGGACATCTTTCGGGATCGCCATCCTCATACTAGACAATTCTCCTGCTACACTCTAGATCGCAATGCGCTGTCCAGAATCGACCTTGCCTATGGTAATCCGCTTCTCATGTCTCAGGTCTCGGCGGTTTCGTATGAACCGCGTGCTGTATCTGACCATTCTCCATTATTGCTGGACATTCGCGTGGCCGATTCTGTTACACCGCATAGATGGAGAATACACCCTTTCTGGCTGGATCAGATTGGCCCCAATGACCGTATCCCGGACCAGCTTCAGGTGTTCCTTCAAGCCAATGTTCCTGGAGGTTCTCCTGTACTGGTGTGGGAGACTCTAAAGGCATACCTGCGGGGCTGCCTGCGATCTACGATCTCTTTTATTAAGAAATCTGCATCTCGGCGGGAGGAGGAACTGGCCAGTTCCTGCACCGCTCTGGAGGCCAGATATGTGGCGGACCCCTCAGAGTCTAATAAGGCGGCTTGGCTGCGGGAGGGCAGACAATATATGCTACATCTTCACGAAAAAGCCAATAGGAAATTGTTTTTCACCAAGCAATTCTATTTCGAACATGGTAATCAATCCAGTAAACTGTTAGCTCACATAGTACGGCAATCTACTGCAGCTGCTCAGGTTCTTAGACTTAAAGCCCCAGATGGGTCTATGCTGTTGGGGGTGGAGGAGATGACACAAAGTTTTTCTGCTTTTTATACTAACCTCTATTCTTCGCAGGTTCAATATGATGATGTGGAGCTGGCCTCTTACCTGGACGGCATAGATTTCCCTGTTTTATCTGATAGTGATAGAGACATGTTAGATGCCCCTCTTACGCTCCTGGAAGTACAGGAAGCAGTAGCTGATATGACTAGGGGTAAGTCCCCGGGCCCGGATGGCCTCCCTTTGGAGGTTTATCTTCGGTACTCGGAGATTCTCCTTCCTCCCCTGTTGGCTATGTTTGAAAAGGCATTTATAGATGATATTCTACCTGACTCTATGTACGAGGCGACCATAGTTGTCCTCTTGAAACCTGACAAAGATCCCTTAGAATGTGGCTCCTATCGGCCGATTTCTTTATTAAATCTGGATTATAAAATTCTCACAAAAGTTTTAGCTAAGCGGTTGAATCAGGTAGTAGTGTCCATTATACACTCAGATCAGACCGGATTCATGCCGGGCAAGTCCACATCGGACAATATCCGTAGGGTTCAAACTGCCGTCCAGGTGGGAGGGGCTCTGGGTAGATGCTGCCAAGGCTTTTGACTCGGTGGAGTGGGGGTACCTGCAGGCAGTGCTCTCTAGGTTCGGTTTTGGTCCTGCTTTCCGGAAGTGGGTCTCCCTCCTCTACCGGTGTCCGCGGGCCCAGGTCCTGGTTAATGGTACTTGCTCGCGCCCATTTCCCTTGGGCAGGGGTACGCGTCAGGGGTGCCCTCTGTCCCCGCTCCTGTTTGCGGTGGCGGTGGAGCCCCTTGCACTGCGTATCCGCCAGGACCCTGGTTTCCGTGGTATGCCGGTGGGAGACAGGGAAGAATGCATTGGTCTGTACGCGGATGATACAGTGCTCTTTCTTTCAGACCCGTTGGCGACACTGCCGTATGCTATGGCCTTACTGGATAGGTTCGGATTCTATTCTGGGCTGTTTATTAACTGGTCTAAATCCGTTATTATGCCCCTCCTGCGTAAAACTTGGCCCCCCATTATGTGTGGCCTTCCAGTGGTAACGGAGTTTAAGTACCTGGGGATCTTCATCCACAGGGACCCAGCTGGTGACCTATCGTCTAACATCCTCTCACTGATCCCATATGTCAAATCCAAATTTAGAGTTTGGGCTACGTTACCGCTATCTGTTACTGGGCGTGTTAATCTTATTAAACTCATTATCCTTCCTAAATGCCTATATATGTTGGAACACGCCTCTGGGCCTGTCCCTAAATGTTTCTTTGACTCCCTTCACTCTCTTCTGTCCCCATTTATTTGGGGCCCGAATAGACGCAAAATTCGACTTTCTACTTTGCAACGCCCTAAATTAGCGGCAGGTATGTCATTACCCGACTTCTACCTTTACTATTTGGCGGGCCAGCTACGATATCTCAGGCAATGGATAGGAAAGGATGTTGGAACAGGCCCGGAGCGATCCTTAACTAGCTTTGTCCCATTCTTGACCCCGAGACTTCTACTGGAGAGTCCCACCCTTGGCGGGCGGGCTTACCTACCCCTTCATAAACTGGCGATCAAGGTGTGGCGTGCAGCTAAGGTGCTCTATGGTTATACTGGTGTGCCATTGGATCTCCTGATGTGGGACAACCCCTTCCTCCCACACATTACTGTCTCTCTGGACCCACCCTTTTGGAGGGGACTCGGGATTCTTACTTTAGACCATGTATACCGTGACAATGTACTGTGTTCCTTTGATCAGTTGCAATCCACCCATGCTTTGCCCAGGCACTGTTTTTTCAGGTATTTACAGTTGCGCCATGCGCTTAATGCTCAGTTCCCTGTGGGCAGCGCCCCTATCTCAGCCTTCCCTCTAATAGGTGTGCTGCGATCTCAGGGTCCTAGGGGGCTGGTGTCCATCCTATATACACACCTCATTCAGGCCAAGGTTACCGGTTCCCAGCTGCCGGCGGTCCGGCATTGGGAGTCTCACATCCCCAATGTGTCTACTGAGATCTGGGAGGAAATATTTTATACGCATATGCTGGTGTCCCCAGCGGCTAATAATAAATTAATTCAATTGAATGTCATTCATTACAGCTATGTTACCCCTCTCAGACTGTTTAGAATGGGTCGTTCCGACTCTGATGCCTGTCACCGCTGTGGTGATGCCGGAGCGGACTTTTGGCATCTTATTTGGGCTTGTCCCACTATTGAGGCATTTTGGGGGGAGGTTATTCGATTCCTCAACACGCTTGCCCAGCCTCCCTTATCTGCTGACCCCTTAATCTGTCTATTTGGTGTTTTAGATGAGGAGGTATGGACTCATCATGTCCGCGTCTTCTTGAGGGAAACATTATTCATGGCCAGGAAGGCTATTGCACTTAAGTGGATGGACCCCGGCCCTCCTACTTTATCTCAATGGAAGGCTTTGGTGAATGCAGTGATACCCTTCTCCCGTTTGGTATATAAACATAGGAAATGTCCCGGTAAATTTCTTTCAGTGTGGGGTGAGTGGTGCTCCTCTCCGTCCACGCAATGCTCATACTCTATGTCTCCTCGTGGGCCTCCATCTCCGATTCCTGGAGATCGTGTGTGATTGCATGGTGCACTTGTCGTCTTCTCTCTTTTATGTGATATGTTAGCTGGTCCTCTCTGCTCTCTTTTCTTGCACGGGTCTGCTTTCTTTCCTTTCTTTTCTTTCCCACCTTCCCCCTTCTCTCTCTCCATCTCTTACCTTTTTCTCTTAACTATGATGGTACACAACTTTACCCAGGGTATGCTCCGTGGGGGTGCTCCAATTCCTAGTTTCTAGAGTATCCCGGGTTCTCCCGGTTTGCGGTTGCCTGTTTAATGTTCTTTATTTTGCACTCTAAGACAAGTAACCCTGTCGTTTACATTCTGTCAGACTGTACTTTGCTCAGGCGCCCTTGAATCAATGTAACGTGTAAAACCATGTTGACACTTTAGTGGGCCTGCGTGCCGATTGTTCCTTACTTTTCAATAAAACGTGTTTAAAAAAAAGAAATGACAACCTCCAATGAATATGAGCGGAATGAGTGACGGAGGATGATGTAAGTAAAAGTACGATGTGCTATTGGTAGAAGCGAACGCCGAGCAATTAGCGCGTTAGTAGCGAGGGCATAAATAAGAAAGCGGCCATAACGCAGTGTACCTCAAACTCTTGAAAAAGCCAGGTCTCACCGGCGAAACGTTGATTCAGAGGAGAACAGATTTTAGCTCAATCCCGGCAGTAACATATGGATGGACCACGGAGCTCTGAGATGCTAAGTCTATAGACGGCATTTGAGCAGAGCACTGCATACAGAGCCCCCTGGTCAAATACATCCAAGCATAAATATGCCATAAAACTAACACAAATGAATACGGGATTGTAATTTTAATCACACACTGCCACCTAGTGGGCAATTTTGAGCACGTCAATATAGTTATTATTTGTAAAATTAAAAGTTAAGTTTTAGACCAGAGAGGGTCTCTATTCAGGGTTTACCCTGAGGGGAGTTGCATCCCCAAGGTTTTTTGTTTCTGATTAAAGTGCCCATAGACCCTTTAGGAGGTATTTTGGTTATACACCATTCTCTGCAGGACAACATTCTCTGCAGGACACCATCCTCTGCAGGACACCATCCTCTGCAGGACACCATCCTCTGCAGGACACCATCCTCTGCAGGACACCATTCTCTGCAGGACACCATTCTCTGCAGGACACCATTCTCTGCAGGACGCCATTCTCTGCAGGACACCATCCTCTGCAGGATGCCATTCTCTGCAGGACGCCATTCTCTGCAGGACACCATCCTCTGCAGGACACCATCCTCTGCAGGACGCCATCCTCTGCAGGACGCCATTCTCTGCAGGACACCATTCTCTGCAGGACGCCATTCTCTGCAGGACACCATTCTCTGCAGGACACCATTCTCTGCAGGACACATTCTCTGCAGGACGCCATTCTCTGCAGGACGCCATTCTCTGCAGGACACCATCCTCTGCAGGACGCCATTCTCTGCAGGACGCCATTCTCTGCAGGACACCATCCTCTGCAGGACGCCATTCTCTGCAGGACACCATTCTCTGCAGGACACCATCCTCTGCAGGACACCATCCTCTGCAGGACACCATTCTCTGCAGGACACCATTCTCTGCAGGACACCATTCTCTGCAGGACACCATCCTCTGCAGGACGCCATTCTCTGCAGGACGCCATTCTCTGCAGGACACCATCCTCTGCAGGACACCATTCTCTGCAGGACACCATTCTCTGCAGGACACCATTCTCTGCAGGACACCATTCTCTGCAGGACACCATCCTCTGCAGGACACCATTCTCTGCAGGACACCATCCTCTGCAGGACACCATTCTCTGCAGGACACCATCCTCTGCAGGACACCATTCTCTGCAGGACACCATCCTCTGCAGGACACCATTCTCTGCAGGACACCATTCTCTGCAGGACACCATTCTCTGCAGGACACCATTCTCTGCAGGACACCATTCTCTGCCTGACACCATTCTCTGCAGGACACCATCCTCTGCAGGACACCATCCTCTGCAGGACACCATTCTCTGCAGGACACCATTCTCTGCAGGACACCATCCTTTGCAGGACACCATTCTCTGCAGGACACCATTCTCTGCAGGACACCATTCTCTGCAGGCCGCACGGTCTGCCTGTCAGTGCTGAGAATGCTCCGGTCTCAGCATCATTCAGTCTGCAGCCATTACACTGTGCGGGGGCTGGGAAGAGATAAGCTCCTCCCCCTCTCACCCCTCTGTGTTTCCTGCAGGCCGGCCTCAGCTTACTGCCCTCCACCACAGACCCGGACACCCACCCAATGCCTCCGGACCCCCCTGCCCACCCTGATGCTGCCCTTCGTGGTAAGTAACTTTGGGGGGTCAGGCTCGGGAGACAGGTAAAGGGGAACTCTTATCAGTGTTTCCCAGCAGAGGCCTCTAACTGTAGTAAAACTACAACTTCCAGCATGTATTTGGCTTTGTTGGCATACTGGGAGTTGTAGTTTTACAACAGCTGGAGGCTTTCTATCTTCTATCTATCTCTCATATCTATGTATGTATCTATCTCCTATCTATCTATCTATCTCATATCTATCTATCTATCTCATATCTATCTATCTATCTCATATCTATCTATCTATCTATCTCATATCTATCTACATATCTATATCATATCTATCTATCTATCTATCTCATATCTATCTATCTATCTATCTATCTATCTACATATCTATATCATATCTAACCCACTGCTGCCAGCACCTATTTTTCATTTACTTACAGCCTATTTAGACGCAGAGACAGAGGATAAGTTATAGATTGTGGGGGATCCGAGCGCTAGGACCCCCTACAATCTCCCCAACAGGGCCCCTGCAGTCTGCTGGAAGGGGGTGCTGAACCCTGCACGGAGCTTCCTGCGGGGGACATTGGAATGGCCAGTTCCGGCAGACTGACAGGGCCCCGTTATGTGCCCCTCACTTATAATGCCCCCCTGTCATGTGCCCCTCACTTATAATGCCCCCCCTGTCATGTGCCCCTCACTTATAATGCCCCCCTGTCATGTGCCCCTCACTTATAATGCCCCCTGTCATGTGCCCCTCACTTATAATGCCCCCCTGTCATGTGCCCCTCACTTATAATGCCCCCTGTCATGTGCCCCTCACTTATAATGCCCCCCTGTCATGTGCCCCTCACTTATAATGCCCCCCTGTCATGTGCCCCTCACTTATAATGCCCCCCTGTCATGTGCCCCTCACTTATAATGCCCCCTGTCATGTGCCCCTCACTTATAATGCCCCCTTGTCATGTGCCCCTCACTTATAATGCCCCCCTGTCATGTGCCCCTCACTTATAATGCCCCCCTGTCATGTGCCCCTCACTTATAATGCCCCCCTGTCATGTGCCCCTCACTTATAATGCCCCCCATGTCATGTGCCCCTCACTTATAATGCCCCCCTGTCATGTGCCCCTCACTTATAATGCCCCCCTGTCATGTGCCCCTCACTTATAATGCCCCCTGTCATGTGCCCCTCACTTATAATGCCCCCCTGTCATGTGCCCCTCACTTATAATGCCCCCCTGTCATGTGCCCCTCACTTATAATGCCCCCTGTCATGTGCCCCTCACTTATAATGCCCCCTTGTCATGTGCCCCTCACTTATAATGCCCCCCTGTCATGTGCCCCTCACTTATAATGCCCCCCTGTCATGTGCCCCTCACTTATAATGCCCCCCTGTCATGTGCCCCTCACTTATAATGCCCCCCTGTCATGTGCCCCTCACTTATAGTGCCCCCTTGTCATGTGCCCCTCACTTATAATGCTCCCCTGTCATGTGCCCCTCACTTATAATGCCCCCTGTCATGTGTCCCTCACTTATAATGCCCCCCTGTCATGTGCCCCTCACTTATAATGCCCCCCTGTCATGTGCCCCTCACTTATAATGCCCCCCTGTCATGTGCCCCTCACTTATAATGCCCCCATGTCATGTGTCCCTCACTTATAATGCCCCCCTGTCATGTGCCCCTCACTTATAATGCCCCCCTGTCATGTGCCCCTCACTTATAATGCCCCCTGTCATGTGCCCCTCACTTATAATGCCCCCCTGTCATGTGCCCCTCACTTATATTGCCCCCTGTCATGTGTCCCTCACTTATAATGCCCCCCTGTCATGTGCCCCTCACTTATAATGCCCCCCTGTCATGTGCCCCTCACTTATAATGCCCCCCTGTCATGTGCCCCTCACTTATAATGCCCCCTGTCATGTGCCCCTCACTTATAATGCCCCCTGTCATGTGTCCCTCACTTATAATGCCCCCCATGTCATGTGCCCCTCACTTATAATGCTCCCCTGTCATGTGCCCCTCACTTATAATGCCCCCCTGTCATGTGTCCCTCACTTATAATGCCCCCCTGTCATGTGCCCCTCACTTATATTGCCCCCTGTCATGTGTCCCTCACTTATAATGCCCCCCTGTCATGTGCCCCTCACTTATAATGCCCCCCTGTCATGTGCCCCTCACTTATAATGCCCCCCTTTCATGTGCCCCTCACTTATAATGCCCCCTGTCATGTGCCCCTCACTTATAATGCCCCCTGTCATGTGTCCCTCACTTATAATGCCCCCCATGTCATGTGCCCCTCACTTATAATGCTCCCCTGTCATGTGCCCCTCACTTATAATGCCCCCCTGTCATGTGCCCCTCACTTATAATGCCCCCCTGTCATGTGCCCCTCACTTATAATTCTCCCCTGTCATGTGCCCCTCACTTATAATGCTCCCCTGTCATGTGCCCCTCACTTATAATGCCCCCGTGTCATGTGCCCCTCACTTATGATGCCCCCCTGTCATGTGCCCCTCACTTATAATGCCCCCCTGTCATGTGCCCCTCACTTATAATGCTCCCCTGTCATGTGCCCCTCACTTATAATGCCCCCCTGTCATGTGCCCCTCACTTATAATGCTCCCCTGTCATGTGCCCCTCACTTATAATGCCCCCTGTCATGTGCCCCTCACTTATAATGCCCCCCTGTCATGTGCCCCTCACTTATAATGCCCCCCTGTCATGTGCCCCTCACTTATAATGCCCCCCTGTCATGTGCCCGTCACTTATAATGCCCCCTGTCATGTGCCCCTCACTTATAATGCCCCCCTGTCATGTGCCCCTCACTTATAATGCTCCCCTGTCATGTGCCCCTCACTTATAATGCCCCCCTGTCATGTGCCCCTCACTTATAATGCCCCCCTGTCATGTGTCCCTCACTTATAATGCCCCCCTGTCATGTGCCCCTCACTTATAATGCCCCCTGTCATGTGCCCCTCACTTATAATGCCCCCCTGTCATGTGCCCCTCACTTATAATGCCCACCTGTCATGTGCCCCTCACTTATAATGCCCCCTGTCATGTGCCCCTCACTTATAATGCCCCCCTGTCATGTGTCCCTCACTTATAATGCCCCCCTGTCATGTGCCCCTCACTTATAATGCCCCCCTGTCATGTGCCCCTCACTTATAATGCTCCCCTGTCATGTGCCCCTCACTTATAATGCTCCCCTGTCATGTGCCCCTCACTTATAATGCTCCCCTGTCATGTGCCCCTCACTTATAATGCCCCCCTGTCATGTGTCCCTCACTTGTAATGCTCCCCTATCATGTGCCCCTCACTTATAATGCCCCCCCTGTCATGTGCCCCTCACTTATAATGCTCCCCTTGTCATGTGCCCCTCACTTATAATGCTCCCGTCATGTGCCCCTCACTTATAATGCCCCCCTGTCATGTGCCCCTCACTTATAATGCCCCCCTGTCATGTGCCCCTCACTTATAATGCCCCCCTGTCATGTGCCCCTCACTTATAATGCCCCCCTGTCATGTGCCCCTCACTTATAATGCCCACCTGTCATGTGCCCCTCACTTATAATGCCCCCCTGTCATGTGCCCCTCACTTATAATGCCCCCTTGTCATGTGCCCCTCACTTATAATGCTCCCCTGTCATGTGCCCCTCACTTATAATGCCCTCCTGTCATGTGTCCCTCACTTATAATGCCCCCCTGTCATGTGCCCCTCACTTATAATGCTCCCCTGTCATGTGCCCCTCACTTATAATGCTCCCCTGTCATGTGCCCCTCACTTATAATGCCCCCCTGTCATGTGTCCCTCACTTGTAATGCTCCCCTATCATGTGCCCCTCACTTATAATGCCCCCCCTGTCATGTGCCCCTCACTTATAATGCTCCCCTTGTCATGTGCCCCTCACTTATAATGCTCCCGTCATGTGCCCCTCACTTATAATGCCCCCCTGTCATGTGCCCCTCACTTATAATGCCCCCCTGTCATGTGCCCCTCACTTATAATGCCCCCCTGTCATGTGCCCCTCACTTATAATGCCCCCCTGTCATGTGCCCCTCACTTATAATGCCCACCTGTCATGTGCCCCTCACTTATAATGCCCCCCTGTCATGTGCCCCTCACTTATAATGCCCCCTTGTCATGTGCCCCTCACTTATAATGCCCCCCTGTCATGTGCCCCTCACTTATAATGCCCTCCTGTCATGTGTCCCTCACTTATAATGCCCCCCTGTCATGTGCCCCTCACTTATAATGCCCCCCTGTCATGTGCCCCTCACTTATAATGCCCCCTGTCATGTGCCCCTCACTTATAATGCCCCCCTGTCATGTGCCCCTCACTTATAATGCCCCCTGTCATGTGTCCCTCACTTATAATGCCCCCCTGTCATGTGCCCCTCACTTATAATGCCCCCCTGTCATGTGCCCCTCACTTATAATGCTCCCCTGTCATGTGCCCCTCACTTATAATGCCCCCCTGTCATGTGTCCCTCACTTATAATGCTCCCCTATCATGTGCCCCTCACTTATAATGCCCCCCTGTCATGTGCCCCTCACTTATAATGCCCCCCTGTCATGTGTCCCTCACTTATAATGCTCCCCTATCATGTGCCCCTCACTTATAATGCCCCCTGTCATGTGCCCCTCACTTATAATGCCCCCGTGTCATGTGCCCCTCACTTATAATGCCCCCCTGTCATGTGCCCCTCACTTATAATGCCCCCCTGTCATGTGCTGCTCACTTATAATGCTCCCCTGTCATGTGCCCCTCACTTATAATGCCCCCCTGTCATGTGCCCCTCACTTATAATGCCCCCCTTTCATGTGCCCCTCACTTATAATGCCCCCACTGTCATGTGCCCCTCACTTATAATGCCCCCCTGTCATGTGCCCCTCACTTATAATGCCCCCTGTCATGTGCCCCTCACTTATAATGCCCCCCTGTCATGTGCCCCTCACTTATAATGCCCCCCTGTCATGTGCCCCTCACTTAGAATGCCCCCCTGTCACGTGCCCCTCACTTATAATGCCCCCCTGTCACGTGCCCCTCACTTATAATGCCCCCACTGTCATGTGCCCCTCACTTATAATGCCCCCTGTCATGTGCCCCTCACTTATAATGCTCCCCTGTCATGTGCCCCTCACATATAATGCCCCCACTGTCATGTGCCCCTCACTTATAATGCTCCCCTGTCATGTACCCCTCACTTATAATGCCCCCCCCGTCACGTGCCCCTCACTTATAATGCCCCCCTTTCATGTGCCCCTCACTTATAATGCTCCCCTGTCATGTGCCCCTCACTGATAATGCCCCCCCTGTCATGTGCCCCTCACTTATAATGCCCCCCTGTCATGTGCCCCTCACTTATAATGCCCCACTGTCATGTGCCCCTCACTTATAATGCCCCCCTGTCATGTGCCCCTCACTTATAATGCTCCCCTGTCATGTGCCCCTCACTTATAATGCCCCCACTGTCATGTGCCCCTCACTTATAATGCTCCCCTGTCATGTGCCCCTCACTTATAATGCCCCCCCTGTCATGTGCCCCTCACTTATAATGCTCCCCTGTCATGTGCCCCTCACTTATAATGCCCCCCTGTCATGTGCCCCTCACTTATAATGCCCCCCTGTCATGTGCCCCTCACTTATAATGCTCCCCTGTCATGTGCCCCTCACTTATAATGCCCCCCTGTCATGTGCCCCTCACTTATAATGCCCCCTGTCATGTGCCCCTCACTTATAATGCCCCCCTGTCATGTGCCCCTCACTTATAATGCCCCCTGTCATGTGCCCCTCACTTATAATGCCCCCCTGTCATGTGCCCCTCACTTATAATGCCCCCCTGCCATGTGCCCCTCATTTATAATGCCCCCTGTCATGTGCCCCTCACTTATAATGCGCCCCTGTCATGTGCCCCTCACTTATAATGCCCCCCTGTCATGTGCCCCTCACTTATAATGCTCCCCTGTCATGTGCCCCTCACTTATAATGCCCCCTGTCACGTGCCCCTCACTTATAATGCCCCCCTTTCATGTGCCCCTCACTTATAATGCCCCCCTGTCATGTGCCCCTCACTTATAATGCCCCCCTGTCATGTGCCCCTCACTTATAATGCCCCCCTGTGATGTGCCCCTCACTTATAATGCTCCCCTGTCATGTGCCCCTCACTTATAATGCCCCCCTGTCATGTGCCCCTCACTTATAATGCCCCCCCTGTCACGTGCCCCTCACTTATAATGCCCCCCTGTCACGTGCCCCTCACTTATAATGCCCCCCTGTCACGTGCCCCTCACTTATAATGCCCCCCTGTCACATGCCCCTCACTTATAATGCCCCCCTGTCATGTGCCCCTCACTTATAATGCCCCCTGTCATGTGCCCCTCACTTATAATGCCCCCCTGTCATGTGCCCCTCACTTATAATGCCCCCCTGTCATGTGCCCCTCACTTATAATGCCCCCTGTCATGTGCCCCTCACTTATAAGGCCCCCCTGTCACGTGCCCCTCACTTATAATGCCCCCCTGTCATGTGCCCGTCACTTATAATGCCCCCTGTCATGTGCCCCTCACTTATAATGCCCCCCTGTCATGTGCCCCTCACTTATAATGCCCCCCTGTCATGTGCCCCTCACTTATAATGCCCCCCTGTCATGTGCCCCTCACTTATATTGCCCCCTGTCATGTGCCCCTCACTTATAATGCCCCCCTGTCATGTGCCCCTCACTTATAATGCCCCCCTGTCATGTGCCCCTCACTTATAATGCCCCCCTGTCATGTGCCCCTCACTTATAATGCCCCCCTGTCATGTGCCCCTCACTTATAATGCCCCCTGTCATGTGCCCTCACTTATAATGCCCCCCTGTCATGTGCCCCTCACTTATAATGCCCCCCTGTCATGTGCCCCTCACTTATAATGCCCCCCTGTCATGTGCCCCTCACTTATAATGCTCCCCTGTCATGTGCCCCTCACTTATAATGCCCCCTGTCATGTGCCCCTCACTTATAATGCCCCCTGTCATGTGCCCCTCACTTATAATGCCCCCCTGTCATGTGCCCATCACTTATAATGCCCCCTGTCATGTGCCCTTCACTTATAATGCCCCCTGTCATGTGCCCCTCACTTATAATGCCCCCTGTCATGTGCCCCTCACTTATAATGCCCCCCTGTCATGTGCCCGTCACTTATAATGCCCCCCTGTCATGTGCCCGTCACTTATAATGCCCCCCTGTCATGTGCCCGTCACTTATAATGCCCCCTGTCATGTGCCCCTCACTTATAATGCTCCCCTGTCATGTGCCCGTCACTTATAATGCCCCCCTGTCATGTGCCCGTCACTTATAATGCCCCCCTGTCATGTGCCCCTCACTTATAATGCCCCCCTGTCATGTGCCCCTCACTTATAATGCCCCCCTGTCATGTGCCCCTCACTTATAATGCCCCCCTGTCATGTGCCCCTCACTTATAATGCCCCCTGTCATGTGCCACTCACTTATAATGCCCCCCTGTCATGTGCCCCTCACTTATAATGCCCCCCTGTCATGTGTCCCTCACTTATAATGCCCCCCTGTCATGTGTCCCTCACATATAATGCCCCCTGTCACGTGCCCCTCACTTATAATGCCCCCCTGTCATGTGCCGCTAACAAATAATGTGCTCTGATTTATAATGCCGTCCTTTTATGTGCCCTTTACTTAAAATGCCCCCTGAGGGTGCAAGACAGGGGGCATTATATGTGAGGGGAACATAACGGGGTATTATAAGTCGAAGCACATTATATATTAGCGGCCCAAGACAGGGGGACATTATAAGTGAGGGGCACATGACAGGGGAGCATTATAAGTGAGGGGCACATGACAGGATGGCATTATAAGTGAGGGGCTCATGACAGTGGGGTATTATAAGTGAGGGGCACATGAAGGGGGCATTATAAGTTAGGGGCACATAACAGGGGGCATTAAATGTGAGGGGCACATGACAGGGGGCATTAAATGTGAGGGGCACATGACAGGGGGGCATTATAAGTGAGGGGCACATAACAGGGGGGCATTCTAAGTTAGGGGCACATAACAGGGGGCATTAAATGTGAGGGGCACATGACAGGGGGGCATTATAAGTGAGGGGCCCATAACAGGCTCTCACTTATAATACCCCCCCTGTCTTGAGCCCCTCACTTATAATGCCCCCCTGTCTTGGGCCCCTCACTTATAATGCCCCCCTGTCTTAGGCCGCTAACATATAATATACTTCAACTTATAATGCCCCCTGTTATGTGCCCCTTACTTATAATGCACCCTGAAGGGGCAGGACAGGGGGCATTATATGTGAGGGGAACATTACAGGGGCATTATATGTGAGGGGCACATGATAGCGGGGCATTATAAGTGAGAAACCCCCTGTCATGTATCCCTCACATATAATGCCCCCCTGTCATGTGCCCCTAACATATAATGTGTCCTGTCTTATAATGCCCCCCTGTTATGTTCCCCTCACTTATAATGCACCCTGAAGGGGCAGGACAGGGGGCATTATATGTGAGGGGAACATTACAGGGGCATTATATGTGAGGGGCACATGATAGCGGGGCATTATAAGTGAGAAACCCCCTGTCATGTACCCCTCACATATAATGCCCCCCTGTCATGTGCCCCTAACATATAATGTGTCCTGTCTTATAATGCCCCCCTGTTATGTTCCCCTCACTTATAATGCCCCCTGAGGGAGCAGGATTGAGGGGCATTATATGTGAGGGGAAGCGGCAAGCGAAAACGCGTTCGGGGTAGGTGAGCTGTCCCAGGATAGGGTGCATGACCAGAATTTGTTTGCTTTTTCCATTCTTTGTTTGCCCTGCCCTTCCTTTCTTTGTATTCGATTCTCGTTTCTCATAGTCTCATTTCCTATACATGTTATGTATTTGTATATTGACATATTCCATGTGGTACGCCACCATTTTGAATGAGACCTTTTGTATTTTGTACATTCTGTTTAGTCGTACGGGACATTCTCATCATTCTTTTGCAGTGTGTGTTGTATGACCACCGATCCATTATTGTTATGTAATTTTTTAACATAAGTTTTTATTGTTCTTTCAATAAAGTATATGAATTTTTTCTATATTTGGCCTCATTGTTTTTGGTGAGAGAACATTGGAGGGGCAGTATATGTGAGGGGCACAGCACAGGGAGCATTATATGGTAGGGACACAGGACAGAGGGCATAATTATTATGAGGGGGAACAGGACAGGTCATAGTTATATGTGGGGGCACAGGATGGGGCATTACTACCATATATGAGGGGCACAGAGTATAAGGAATTTCTGGGGTAGTACGGTTTTCATTAGCCACAATACATCACGGTATTGTATTCAGAGGGATATTTAGAGCGTACAGTGTGTGGTAGTATTATATTCAGAGGGTACAGTGTGTGGCGGTATTAGATTCAGTGGGTACAGTGTGTGGCAGTATTATATTCAGTGGGTACAGTGTGTGGCAGTATTATATTCAGTGGGTACAGTGTGTGGCAGTATTATATTCAGTGGGTACAGTGTGTGGCAGTATTATATTCAGTGGGTACCGTGTGTGGCAGTATTATATTCAGTGGGTACAGTGTGTGGCAGTATTATATTCAGTGGGTATGGTGTGTGGCAGTATTATATTCAGTGGGTACAGTGTGTGGCAGTATTATATTCAGTGGGTACCGTGTGTGGCAGTATTATATTCAGAGGGGACTGTGTTTGGCAGTATTATATTCATTGGGTACAGTGTGTGGCAGTATTGTATTCAAAGGGTAAAGTGAGTTGTAGTATATTTGGAGGGTACAGTGTGTCAGAATTATATTCAAAGGATATGGTGTTTGGCAGTATTATAATAATATTTTTTTCATATAGAGGATCAGAATGCGCTGACATAGTGAGGAGCCATCTGTGCGTCAAGTTATGCAGCAAGAACATTTAGCTGGACCTGAATTAGATAATGAAAGACTATAGAGAAGATGTAACCTGTAGTCACTGATATCATTGTGTATTGTCCTGACTGTCCCATCAGAGCTGTAGTCACTTGTAAGTTTTGCAGTAATGATGGGTGAAACAACAACTCCCAGCATCTCCTCACCACTGCTTAGGTCATACTGGGAGCTGTAGTTTTAAATGGTAAAAACATCTTTAGCGCTTTCCCATTCTGTGGCAATTGGTGTATTTGGTTATTATACTGGATACATTTAATAATATTGTAAGTTCTTTAAGAAACACCTTATTTTCTGTGCGCCAACGCAAAATTCTCTAATAGTGCCCCTCCCGAGACTAGACTCTGGATCCGCCCCTGGTTGTGGTTAAACTTTACTTTCCTGGAAAAGTTTCTGAGTTCTCCATAGCAACCAATCAGATCACTTCTTTCATTTTTCAGAGGCCTTTTCAAAAATGAAAGAAGCAATCTGATTGGTTGCTATGGGCAACTGCACCACTCTTCCTCTGCACAGGTTTTGATAAATCTCCCCCATAGAGGGAGATTTATCAAAACCTGTCCTGAGGAAAAGTTTCTGAGTTGCCCATAGCAACCAATCAGATCGCTTCTTTTCATAGGCTTTTCCAAGAATAAAAGAAGCAATTTGATTGGTTGCTATGGGCAACTCAGCAGTTTTTCCTCTGGTCAGGTTTTGATAAATCTCTCTCTATGGGGGAGATTCATCAAAACCAGTGTAGAGGAAGAGTTGTGCAGTTGCCCATAGCAACCAATCAGATTTCTTCTTTCATTTTTTAAAAGACCTCTGAAAAATGAAGGAAGCAATCTGATTGGTTGCTATTGGCAACTCAGAAACTTTTCCAGAAATGGAGGATGCCAACTTTTCGTATCTTATATGGAATTATTCCTATATTCATACATTTTGCAGCGGTTGGGGGTTCACAGCTTTGACACCACTGCTATAGAGGGTGCAAATGTATCCGAGCCCTGGAACTCAAATAATGTGAAATATGAGATGATCAAAATGGAGCCCCTGCACTAATTACTTGGGTTCTGGGGTCTGTAAGGTCCATAGTAGAAACATCAGGTTCTGTCCATAGCAGATACTAAATCATGGCAGCTCTAAGAAACAAGCAGTCATTGTGACATCAGACATGTGATGTCATAGACAGCTGGAGTCCTGACATTCCACTGACAGCCGCCCGAGCCTTCATTCTGTAGATTGTTACAGTGCGATTAGCAACTTCTATTTCTTCTTCTTGACTGAGATGGAGCTAAAAGGTTTGGGGTTCGTCCCCCTTCTGTTGGCGTTTTGGTGTGTGGCCTGGCTTGCCACCAGCTACATCGTGACGGTCGTCCTCGGCCATGCCGCCTCGCCACTGATGAGCATCAGGTAAGATAAACAAGCACAAGATTCTTATTTCATGGGTTGGGAGTGAGGAAATATCCATAATAACATTGGTTTCTTTTCCTTCACAGTGACGTGGGAAATTTCTTTCCCGAAAACATATTATTGAGAATTGGTTTCATAGGGACATCCATTGGCACTTTGGTACTAACCTTTCTTATTTATAAGTATATGGTTATGCATACTGAAGAGTTCAGGGGTCATCAGGTCCTGATCCAGAGGATCCTGCTGGCCATTGTGTGGGCCTCCTGTTTTGGTACAGCTGTCATGCATGTATTGTCCCCCGAAGAATATCCCAGGATACACTTTGTCAGCACGATAATTTCCATTACATGTGAAGCCTTATACTACCTTGGGCAGTCCATCCAGATGTATAAATTACCAGGAGCAAACAAAGTCATCCACCATAGTAGATGCACCTGCTGTGGCCTGACTTTTACCTGCGCAATTTTCTACTTTGGATATAAAACATTACAGGAATTATTCTATGATGATGAAGACTGGGACGAGATCCGTGAAATCACCACCATAATCATCGAGTGGGTGATGCTTCTACTGATCCTGATAAACATCGTGACCTATTATTCCACCATGCAGAGGTTAATGTTAACCGTCTCCAGGAACAGCTGCAAACTCTCTCTTAGAGTAAGAATTGATGACTTCGGGGTGTAGACCACCACGTGGGCCATCAAGTGGACTTCTGGGAGAGATACTGCACAGGACACGGGAAAACCATAAAAAAAATAATATGAGCTGGTAATATTACCTATACAAAAAAATAATATGAGCTGGTGATATTACCTATACAAAAAAATAAAAAAAATGTAAAAAAAATATTGGTGTGTGACGTGTAATACCTACCGTATATACTCGAGTATAAGCCGAGTTTTTCAGCACCATTTTTCGTGCTGAAAACGCCCCCCTCGGCTTATACTCGAGTGATCTCTCTGCCTGTCAATCCCTTTTCAGTGGTCTTCAACCTGCAGACCGCCAGATGTTGTAAAACTACAACTCCCAGCATGCCCAGACAGCCATCAGCTGTCTGGGCATGCTGGGTGTTGTAGTTTTGAAACCTCTGGAGGTCCGCAGGTTGAAGACCATTTCGACCTTTGTCATCATCCAGGCCCCCCCCCCCCTCTTTTGTTTTGTACTCACCCCCCCAGTTTGGGTGAGCTGGTCCGGGCCATCTATGCTGCAGGGACCGTCCGGTGGGGAGGGATAGTCATTCCGGGCTGTCCATTTTCACCGGAGGGCCCTCTTCATGCGCAACGTCCCTGTGCGTCGTCGTCAAGGCAACATCACTAGGACCAGCTCACCCTAACTTCCTGCCAAGGGGAGGTGAGTACAAAACAAAAAGGCCACAGTGGTCTTCAACCTGCGGACCTCCAGAGGTTTCAAAACTACAACTCCCAGCATGCCCGGGCATGCTGGGAGTTGTGGTTCTGCAACATCTGGAGGTCCACAGATTGAAGACCACTGATGAAGGGATTGACAGGCGGTGATGATGAAAGGGAGGGGGATGATGATGAAGGCCGCAGTGGTATTCAACCTGCGGACCTCCAGAGGTTTCAAAACTACAACTCCCAGCATGCCCAGACAGCCGATGGCTGTCCGGGCATGCTGGGGGTTGTAGTTTTGCAACATCTAGAGGTCCGCAGGTTGAAAACCACTGATGAAGGGATTGACAGGCGGTGATGATGAAGGGGGGGGGGGGGATGATGACGGGGGTCTGGATGATTACATGGGGGGATGAGGTATTTCCCACCCTAGGCTTATAGTCGAGTCAATAACATATATATATATATATATATATATATATATATATATATATATATATATATATATATATATATATATATATATATATATATATATTATTATTATTATTATTATTATTATTATTATTATAATTTTTTTTTTTTTTGGGGGGGGGGGATTAGGGGCCTTGGCTTATATTCGGGTCGGTTTATACTCAAGTATATACGGTAGTTAGAAAACCAGAATCATTATAACCTCCCTCTGCATTACCCTGTTTATTATTTTCCAAGCAAGCACTTTGTTCTAATTCGTCCACTCTCTGGCGTGCTCCTTGTATAAGGGGTTTGGGATACCCTTTTTGTTTAAAACGATTCTCCAGGTTATCTAGTTGTTGCTGGCATTTTTGTGTGGAAGAACAATTCCTCCGGATTCTTTTCATTTGACCGAATGGAATGTTCTTCTTCCATTGTTTCCGATGGCAACTGTTAAAGTCGAGGTAGTTCCTTAAAATAGGTGGCAGTATGCAGACAGCCATCCGGAATATAGATATTTAAATCCAGGAACTCAAATTTTTGGGGGGACTGATGCAGCTCTGCCTTTGGCAATCTCTGGCTCTGCCATAGCACTTTTTTTGAAGGGGCGTGTCGGCTGCCGCTTCGTCTGGTGGTCAACACGCGCTATCTGGCCAGCGAGCCAGGGCCCCATACAGGAGATCGTGGGGGCCCACCAGCGGTCGGACCCCTCGCAATCTGAAACTTATCCCCTACCCTTGGGATAGGGGATGTTTTTCAGCACTGGACTACTCCTTTAACCCCTTCATGATCCAGCCCATTTTCACCTTCAGGACCTGGGCATTTTTTGAAAATCTGACCACTGTCACTTTAAACATTAATAACGCTGGAATGCTTTTACTTATCATTCTGATTCCGGGATAGTTTTTTCGTGACATATTCTACTTTATGTTATTGGTAAAATTTCACTGATATTTTCATCCTTTCTTGGTAAAAAATCTAAAAATTTCATGAAAATTTTGAAAATTTAGCATTTTTCTAACTTTGAAAGTCTCTGCTTGAAAGGAAAATGGATATTCCAAATAAATTACATATTGATTCACATATTAAATATGTCTACTTTGTGTCTGCATAAAAAAATTGACAAGTTTTTACTTTTGGAAAACATCAGAGGGCTTCAAAGTTCCGCAGCAATTTTCCAATTTTTCTCAAGATTCAGGTTGGAAGTGGATTTTAAGGGTCTTCATATTAGAAATACCCCATAAATGACCCCATTATAAAAACTGCACCCCCAAAGTATTCAAAATGACATTCAGTAAGTGTTTTAACCCTTTAGGTGTTTCACAGGAATAGCAGCAAAGTGAAGGAGAAAATTCTAAATCTTCATTTTTTACACATTTTCTTGTAGACCCAATTTTTGAATTTTTACAAGGGGTAAAAGGAGAGAAATGACCCTAAAATTTGTAACCCAATTTCTCTCGAGTAAGGAAATACCTCATATGCGTATGTAAAGTGTTCGGCGGGCGCTGTAGAGGGCTCAGAAGGGAAGGAGCGACAATGGGATTTTGGAGAGTGAGTTTTTCTGAAAGGGTTTTTGGGGGGCATGTCCCATTTAGGAAGCCCCTATGGTGCCAGAACAGGGGACCCCCCCCACATGTGACCCCATTTTGGAAACAATACCCCTCATAGAATTTAATAAGGGGTGCAGTGAGCATTTACACCCCATTGGCGTTTGACAGATATTTGAAACAGTGGACTGTGCAAATCAAAAATTTTATTTTTCATTTTCACAGACCACTGTTCCAAAAATCTGTCATACACCAGTGGGGTGTAAATGCTCACTGTACCCCTTATTATAATACGTGATGGGTGTAGTTTCCAAAATGGGGTCACATATGAATATTTATTGTTTTGCGTTTGTCAGAACTGCTGTAACAATCAGCCACCCCTGTGCAAATCGCCTCAAATGAACATGGCGCACTCTCCCTTCTGGGCCTTGCTGTGCGCCCCCAGAGCACTTTGCGCCCACATATGGGGTATCTCCGTACTCGGGAGAAATTGCATTACAAATTTAGAGGGTCTTTTTTCCCTTTTACTTCTTGTGAAAATGAAAAGTATAGGGCAACACCAGCATGTCAGTGTAAATAATTTATTTTTTTACTCTAACATGCTGGTGTAGACCCCAACTTCACCTTTTCATAAGGGGTTAAAGAAGAAAAAGCCCCCCAAAATTTGTAAGGCAATTTCTCCCGAGTACGGCGATACCCCATATGTGTCCCAAAACTGTTGCCCTGAAATACGACAGGGCTCCAAAGTGAGAGCGCCATGCGCATTTGAGGCCTGAATTAGGGATTTGCATAGGGGGGGACATAGGGGTATTCTATGCCAATGATTCCCAAACAGGGTGCCTCCAGCTGTTGCAAAACTCCCAGCATGCCTGGACAGTCAATGGCTGTCCGGCAATACTGGGAGTTATTATTTTGCAACAGCTGGAGGCTCCGTTTTGGAAACAGTAGCGTACCAGACGTTTTTCATTTTTTTGGGGAGGGGGGGCTGTGTAGGGGTATGTGTATATGTAGTGTTTTTTACTTTTTATTTTAGGTTAGTGTCAGTGTAGTGTAGTGTTTTTAGGGTACAGTCACATGGGCAGAGGTTCACAGCAAGTTTG
>NW_026609752.1:0-25293 GCF_029499605.1 Hyla sarda
CAGTACTCTCCTTATATACTGAACTCCTCCTCCTCTACACTATATAATACTCAGGTATCACACAGTACTCTCCTTATATACTGACCTCTTCCTCTACACTATATAATACTCAGGTACCACACAGTACTCTCCTTATATACTGACCTCCTCCTCTAGCACTATATAATACTCAGGTATCACACAGTACTCTCCTTATATTACTGACTCCTCCTCCTCTACACTATATAATACTCAGGTATCACACAGTGCTCTCCATATATACTGACCTCCTCCTCTACACTATATAACACTCAGGTATCACACAGTACTCTCCTTATATACTGACCTCCCCTCTACACTATATAATACTCAGGTATCACACAGTGCTCTCCTTATATACTGACCTCCTCCTCTACACTATATAATTACTCAGGTATCACACAGTGCTCTCTTTATATACTGACCTCCTCCTCTACACTATATAATACTCAGGTACCACACAGTACTCTCCTTATATACTGACCTCCTCCTCTACACTATATAATACTCAGGTATCACACAGTGCTCTCCTTATATACTGACCTCCTCCTCTACACTATATAATACTCAGGTATCACACAGTACTCTCCTTGTATACTGACCTCCTCCTCCTCTACACTATATAATACTCAGGTACCACACAGTGCACTCCTTATATACTGACCTCCCCTCTACACTATATAATACTCAGGTATCACACAGTACTCTCCTTATATACTGACCTCCTCCTCCTCTACACTATATAATACTCAGGTATCAGACAGTACTCTCCTTATATACTGACCTCTTCCTCTACACTATATAATACTCAGGTATCACACAGTACTCTCCTTATATACTGACCTCCTCCTCCTCTACACTATATAACACTAAGGTACCACACAGTGCTCTCCTTATATACTGACCTCCTCCTCCTCTACACTATATAATACTCAGGTACCACACAGTGCTCTCCTTATATACTGATCTCCTCCTCCTCCTCTACACTATATAATACTCAGGTATCACACAGTACTCTCCTTATATACTGACCTCCTCCTCCTCTACACTATATAATAATCAGGTATCACACAGTGCTCTCCTTATATACTGACCTCCTCCTCTACACTATATAATACTCAGGTATCACACAGTACTCTCCTTATATACTGACTTCCTCCTCTACACTATATAATACTCAGGTATCACACAGTGCTCTCCATATATACTGACCTCCTCCTCTACACTATATAATACTCAGGTATCACACAGTACTCTCCTTATATACTGACCTCCCCTCTACACTATATAATACTCAGGTATCACACAGTACTCTCCTTATATACTGAACTCCTCCTCCTCTACACTATATAATACTCAGGTATCACACAGTACTCTCCTTATATACTGACCTCTTCCTCTACACTATATAATACTCAGGTATCACACAGTGCTCTCCTTATATACTGACCTCCTCCTTCTCTACACTATATAATACTCAGGTATCACACAGTGCTCTCCATATATACTGACCTCCTCCTCTACACTATATAATACTCAGGTATCACACAGTACTCTCCTTATATACTGACTTCCTCCTCTACACTATATAATACTCAGGTACCACACAGTGCTCTCCTTATATACTGACCTCCCCTCTACACTATATAATACTCAGGTACCACACAGTGCTCTCCTTATATACTGACCTCCTCCTCTACACTATAGAATACTCAGGTATCACACAGTGCTCTCCTTATATACTGACCTCCCCTCTACACTATATAATACTCAGGTACCACACAGTGCTCTCCTTATATACTGACCTCCCCTCTACACTATATAATACTCAGGTACCACACAGTGCTCTCCTTATATACTGACCTCCTCCTCTACACTATATAATACTCAGGTATCACACAGTGCTCTCCATATATACTGACCTCCCCTCTACACTATATAATACTCACATACCACACAGTGCTCTCCTTATATACTGACCTCCTCCTCTACACTATATAATACTCAGGTATCACACAGTGCTCTCCTTATTATACTGACCTCCCCTCTACACTATATAATACTCAGGTACCACACAGTGCTCTCCTTATATACTGACCTCCCCTCTACACTATATAATACTCAGGTACCACACAGTGCTCTCCTTATATACTGACCTCCTCCTCTACACTATATAATACTCAGGTATCACACAGTGCTCTCCTTATATACTGACCTCCCCTCTACACTATATAATACTCACATACCACACAGTGCTCTCCTTATATACTGACCTCCTCCTCTACACTATATAATACTCAGGTATCACACAGTACTCTCCTTATATACTGACTTCCTCCTCTACACTATATAATACTCAGGTACCACACAGTACTCTCCTTATATACTGACCTCCTCCTCTGCACTATATAATACTCAGGTATCACACAGTGCTCTCCTTATATACTGACCTCCTCCTCCTCTACACTATATAATACTCAGGTATCACACAGTGCTCTCCATATATACTGACCTCCTCCTCTACACTATATAATACTCAGGTATCACACAGTACTCTCCTTATATACTGAACTCCTCCTCCTCTACACTATATATTACTCAGGTATCACACAGTACTCTCCTTATATACTGACCTCTTCCTCTACACTATATAATACTCAGGTATCACACAGTACTCTCCTTATATAGTGACCTCCTCCTCTACACTATATAATACTCAGGTATCACACAGTGCTCTCCTTATATACTGACCTCCTCCTCTACACTATATAATACTCAGGTATCACACAGTGCTCTCCTTATATACTGACCTCCCCTCTACACTATATAATACTCAGGTACCACACAGTGCTCTCCTTATATACTGACCTCCTCCTCTACACTATAGAATACTCAGGTATCACACAGTGCTCTCCTTATATACTGACCTCCCCTCTACACTATATAATACTCAGGTACCACACAGTGCTCTCCTTATATACTGACCTCCTCCTCTACACTATATAATACTCAGGTATCACACAGTGCTCTCCTTATATACTGACCTCCCTCTACACTATATAATACTCACATACCACACAGTGCTCTCCTTATATACTGACCTCCTCCTCTATACTATATAATACTCAGGTATCACACAGTGCTCTCCTTATATACTGACCTCCCCTCTACACTATATAATACTCAGGTGCCACACAGTGCTCTCCTTATATACTGACCTCCCCTCTACACTATATAATACTCAGGTACCACACAGTGCTCTCCTTATATACTGACCTCCCCTCTACACTATATAATACTCAGGTACCACACAGTACTCTCCTTATATACTGACCTCCTCCTCTGCACTATATAATACTCAGGTATCACACAGTGCTCTCCTTATATACTGACCTCCTCCTCCTCTACACTATATAATACTCAGGTATCACACAGTACTCTCCTTATATACTGACCTCCTCCTCCTCTACACTATATAATACTCTGGTACCACACAGTGCACTCCTTATATACTGACCTCCCCTCTACACTATATAATACTCAGGTATCACACAGTACTCTCCTTATATACTGACCTCCTCCTCCTCTACACTATATAATACTCAGGTATCAGACAGTACTCTCCTTATATACTGACCTCTTCCTCTACACTATATAATACTCAGGTATCACACAGTACTCTCCTTATATACTGACCTCCTCCTCTACACTATATAATACTCAGGTATCACACAGTACTCTCCTTATATACTGACCTCCTCCTCTACACTATATAATACTCAGGTACCACACAGTGCTCTCCTTATTTACTGACCTCCCCTCTACACTATATAATACTCAGGTATCACACAGTGCTCTCCATATATACAGACCTCCTCCTCTACACTATATAATACTCAGGTATCACACAGTACTCTCCTTATATACTGACCTCCCCTCTACACTATATAATACTCAGGTATCACACAGTACTCTCCTTTTATACTGAACTCCTCCTCCTCTACACTATATAATACTCAGGTATCACACAGTACTCTCCTTATATACTGACCTCCCCTCTACACTATATAATACTCAGGTATCACACAGTGCTCTCCTTATATACTGACCTCCTCCTCTTCTACACTATATAATACTCAGGTACCACACAGTGCACTCCTTATATACTGACCTCCCCTCTACACTATATAATACTCAGGTATCACACAGTACTCTCCTTATATACTGACCTCCTCCTCCTCTACACTATATAATACTCAGGTATCAGACAGTACTCTCCTTATATACTGACCTCTTCCTCTACACTATATAATACTCAGGTATCACACAGTACTCTCCTTATATACTGACCTCCTCCTCCTCTACACTATATAATACTCAGGTACCACACAGTGCTCTCCTTATATACTGACCTCCTCCTCCTCTACGCTATATAATACTCAGGTACCACACAGTGCTCTCCTTATATACTGACCTCCTCCTCTACACTATATAATACTCACATACCACACAGTGCTCTCCTTATATACTGACCTCCTCCTCTACACTATATAATACTCAGGTATCACACAGTACTCTCCTTATATACTGACCTCCTCCTCTACACTATATAATACTCAGGTATCACACAGTACTCTCCTTATATACTGACCTCCTCCTCCTCCTCTACACTATGTAATACTCAGGTATCACACAGTGCTCTCCTTATATACTGACCTCTCCCTCTACAGTATATAATACTCAGGTATCACACAGTGCTCTCCTTATATACTGACCTCCTCCTCTACACTATATAATACTCAGGTATCACACAGTACTTTCATTATATACTGACCTCCTCCTCCTCTACACTATATAATACTCACATACCACACAGTGCTCTCCTTATATACTGACCTCCTCTTCTACACTATATAATACTCAGGTATCACACAGTGCTCTCCTTATATACTGACCTCCTCCTCTACACTATATAATACTCAGGTATCACACAGTACTCTCCTTATATACTGACCTCCTCCTCCTCTACACTATATAATACTCACATACCACACAGTGCTCTCCTTATATACTGACCTCCTCCTCTACACTATATAATACTCAGGTATCACACAGTGCTCTCCTTATATACTGACCTCCTCCTCTACACTATATAATACTCAGGTATCACACAGTGCTCTCCTTATATACTGACCTCCTCCTCTACACTATATAATACTCACATACCACACAGTGCTCTCCTTATATACTGACCTCCTCCTCTACACTATATAATACTCAGGTACCACACAGTACTCTCCTTATATACTGACCTCCTCCTCTACACTGTATAATACTCAGGTATCACACAGTGCTCTCCTTATATACTGACCTCCCCTCCACACTATATAATACTCAGGTATCACACAGTGCTCTCCTTATATAATGACCTCCCCTCTACACTATATAATACTCAGGTATCACACAGTGCTCTCCTTATATACTGACCTCCTCCTCTACACTATATAATACTCACATACCACACAGTGCTCTCCTTATATACTGACCTCCTCCTCCTCCTCTACACTATATAATACTCAGGTATCACACAGTGCTCTCCTTATATACTGACCTCCTCCTCTACACTATATAATACTCAGGTACCACACAGTACTCTCCTTATATACTGACTTCCTCCTCTACACTATATAATACTCAGGTATCACACAGTGCTCTCCTTATATACTGACCTCCTCCTCTACACTATATAATACTCAGGTATCACACAGTACTCTCCTTATATACTGAACTCCTCCTCCTCTACACTATATAATACTCAGGTATCACACAGTACTCTCCTTATATACTGACCTCTTCCTCTACACTATATAATACTCAGGTATCACACAGTACTCTCCTTATATACTGAACTCCTCCTCCTCTACACTATATAATACTCAGGTATCACACAGTACTCTCCTTATATACTGACCTCTTCCTCTACACTATATAATACTCAGGTACCACACAGTACTCTCCTTATATACTGACCTCCTCCTCTGCACTATATAATACTCAGGTATCACACAGTGCTCTCCTTATATACTGACCTCCTCCTCCTCTACACTATATAATACTCAGGTATCACACAGTGCTCTCCATATATACTGACCTCCTCCTCTACACTATATAACACTCAGGTATCACACAGTACTCTCCTTATATACTGACCTCCCCTCTACACTATATAATACTCAGGTATCACACAGTGCTCTCCTTATATACTGACCTCCTCCTCTACACTATATAATACTCAGGTATCACACAGTGCTCTCTTTATATACTGACCTCCTCCTCTACACTATATAATACTCAGGTACCACACAGTACTCTCCTTATATACTGACCTCCTCCTCTACACTATATAATACTCAGGTATCACACAGTGCTCTCCTTATATACTGACCTCCTCCTCTACACTATATAATACTCAGGTATCACACAGTACTCTCCTTGTATACTGACCTCCTCCTCCTCTACACTATATAATACTCAGGTACCACACAGTGCACTCCTTATATACTGACCTCCCCTCTACACTATATAATACTCAGGTATCACACAGTACTCTCCTTATATACTGACCTCCTCCTCCTCTACACTATATAATACTCAGGTATCAGACAGTACTCTCCTTATATACTGACCTCTTCCTCTACACTATATAATACTCAGGTATCACACAGTACTCTCCTTATATACTGACCTCCTCCTCCTCTACACTATATAACACTAAGGTACCACACAGTGCTCTCCTTATATACTGACCTCCTCCTCCTCTACACTATATAATACTCAGGTACCACACAGTGCTCTCCTTATATACTGATCTCCTCCTCCTCCTCTACACTATATAATACTCAGGTATCACACAGTACTCTCCTTATATACTGACCTCCTCCTCCTCTACACTATATAATAATCAGGTATCACACAGTGCTCTCCTTATATACTGACCTCCTCCTCTACACTATATAATACTCAGGTATCACACAGTACTCTCCTTATATACTGACTTCCTCCTCTACACTATATAATACTCAGGTATCACACAGTGCTCTCCATATATACTGACCTCCTCCTCTACACTATATAATACTCAGGTATCACACAGTACTCTCCTTATATACTGACCTCCCCTCTACACTATATAATACTCAGGTATCACACAGTACTCTCCTTATATACTGAACTCCTCCTCCTCTACACTATATAATACTCAGGTATCACACAGTACTCTCCTTATATACTGACCTCTTCCTCTACACTATATAATACTCAGGTATCACACAGTGCTCTCCTTATATACTGACCTCCTCCTTCTCTACACTATATAATACTCAGGTATCACACAGTGCTCTCCATATATACTGACCTCCTCCTCTACACTATATAATACTCAGGTATCACACAGTACTCTCCTTATATACTGACTTCCTCCTCTACACTATATAATACTCAGGTACCACACAGTGCTCTCCTTATATACTGACCTCCCCTCTACACTATATAATACTCAGGTACCACACAGTGCTCTCCTTATATACTGACCTCCTCCTCTACACTATAGAATACTCAGGTATCACACAGTGCTCTCCTTATATACTGACCTCCCCTCTACACTATATAATACTCAGGTACCACACAGTGCTCTCCTTATATACTGACCTCCCCTCTACACTATATAATACTCAGGTACCACACAGTGCTCTCCTTATATACTGACCTCCTCCTCTACACTATATAATACTCAGGTATCACACAGTGCTCTCCATATATACTGACCTCCCCTCTACACTATATAATACTCACATACCACACAGTGCTCTCCTTATATACTGACCTCCTCCTCTACACTATATAATACTCAGGTATCACACAGTGCTCTCCTTATATACTGACCTCCCCTCTACACTATATAATACTCAGGTACCACACAGTGCTCTCCTTATATACTGACCTCCCCTCTACACTATATAATACTCAGGTACCACACAGTGCTCTCCTTATATACTGACCTCCTCCTCTACACTATATAATACTCAGGTATCACACAGTGCTCTCCTTATATACTGACCTCCCCTCTACACTATATAATACTCACATACCACACAGTGCTCTCCTTATATACTGACCTCCTCCTCTACACTATATAATACTCAGGTATCACACAGTACTCTCCTTATATACTGACTTCCTCCTCTACACTATATAATACTCAGGTACCACACAGTACTCTCCTTATATACTGACCTCCTCCTCTGCACTATATAATACTCAGGTATCACACAGTGCTCTCCTTATATACTGACCTCCTCCTCCTCTACACTATATAATACTCAGGTATCACACAGTGCTCTCCATATATACTGACCTCCTCCTCTACACTATATAATACTCAGGTATCACACAGTACTCTCCTTATATACTGAACTCCTCCTCCTCTACACTATATATTACTCAGGTATCACACAGTACTCTCCTTATATACTGACCTCTTCCTCTACACTATATAATACTCAGGTATCACACAGTACTCTCCTTATATAGTGACCTCCTCCTCTACACTATATAATACTCAGGTATCACACAGTGCTCTCCTTATATACTGACCTCCTCCTCTACACTATATAATACTCAGGTATCACACAGTGCTCTCCTTATATACTGACCTCCCCTCTACACTATATAATACTCAGGTACCACACAGTGCTCTCCTTATATACTGACCTCCTCCTCTACACTATAGAATACTCAGGTATCACACAGTGCTCTCCTTATATACTGACCTCCCCTCTACACTATATAATACTCAGGTACCACACAGTGCTCTCCTTATATACTGACCTCCTCCTCTACACTATATAATACTCAGGTATCACACAGTGCTCTCCTTATATACTGACCTCCCCTCTACACTATATAATACTCACATACCACACAGTGCTCTCCTTATATACTGACCTCCTCCTCTATACTATATAATACTCAGGTATCACACAGTGCTCTCCTTATATACTGACCTCCCCTCTACACTATATAATACTCAGGTGCCACACAGTGCTCTCCTTATATACTGACCTCCCCTCTACACTATATAATACTCAGGTACCACACAGTGCTCTCCTTATATACTGACCTCCCCTCTACACTATATAATACTCACATACCACACAGTGCTCTCCTTATATACTGACCTCCTCCTCTACACTATATAATACTCAGGTATCACACAGTACTCTCCTTATATACTGACTTCCTCCTCTACACTATATAATACTCAGGTTCCACACAGTACTCTCCTTATATACTGACCTCCTCCTCTGCACTATATAATACTCAGGTATCACACAGTGCTCTCCTTATATACTGACCTCCTCCTCCTCTACACTATATAATACTCAGGTATCACACAGTGCTCTCCATATATACTGACCTCCTCCTCTACACTATATAATACTCAGGTATCACACAGTACTCTCCTTATATACTGACCTCCCCTCTACACTATATAATACTCAGGTATCACACAGTACTCTCCTTATATACTGAACTCCTCCTCCTCTACACTATATAATACTCAGGTATCACACAGTACTCTCCTTATATACTGACCTCTTCCTCTACACTATATAATACTCAGGTATCACACAGTACTCTCCTTATATAGTGACCTCCTCCTCTACACTATATAATACTCAGGTATCACACAGTGCTCTCCTTATATACTGACCTCCTCCTCTACACTATATAATACTCAGGTATCACACAGTGCTCTCCTTATATACTGACCTCCTCCTCTACACTATATAATACTCAGGTACCACACAGTACTCTCCTTATATACTGACCTCCTCCTCTACACTATATAATACTCAGGTATCACACAGTGCTCTCCTTATATACTGACCTCCTCCTCCTCTACACTATATAATACTCAGGTATCACACAGTACTCTCCTTATATACTGACCTCCTCCTCCTCTACACTATATAATACTCAGGTACCACACAGTGCTCTCCTTATATACTGACCTCCTCCTCTACACTATATAATACTCAGGTATCACACAGTACTCTCCTTGTATACTGACCTCCTCCTCCTCTACACTATATAATACTCAGGTACCACACAGTGCACTCCTTATATACTGACCTCCCCTCTACACTATATAATACTCAGGTATCACACAGTACTCTCCTTATATACTGACCTCCTCCTCCTCTACACTATATAATACTCAGGTATCAGACAGTACTCTCCTTATATACTGACCTCTTCCTCTACACTATATAATACTCAGGTACCACACAGTGCTCTCCTTATATACTGACCTCCTCCTCCTCTACACTATATAATACTCAGGTACCACACAGTGCTCTCCTTATATACTGATCTCCTCCTCCTCCTCTACACTATATAATACTCAGGTATCACACAGTACTCTCCTTATATACTGACCTCCTCCTCCTCTACACTATATAATAATCAGGTATCACACAGTGCTCTCCTTATATACTGACCTCCTCCTCTACACTATATAATACTCAGGTATCACACAGTACTCTCCTTGTATACTGACCTCCTCCTCCTCTACACTATATAATACTCAGGTACCACACAGTGCACTCCTTATATACTGACCTCCCCTCTACACTATATAATACTCAGGTATCACACAGTACTCTCCTTATATACTGACCTCCTCCTCCTCTACACTATATAATACTCAGGTATCAGACAGTACTCTCCTTATATACTGACCTCTTCCTCTACACTATATAATACTCAGGTACCACACAGTGCTCTCCTTATATACTGACCTCCTCCTCCTCTACACTATATAATACTCAGGTACCACACAGTGCTCTCCTTATATACTGATCTCCTCCTCCTCCTCTACACTATATAATACTCAGGTATCACACAGTACTCTCCTTATATACTGACCTCCTCCTCCTCTACACTATATAATAATCAGGTATCACACAGTGCTCTCCTTATATACTGACCTCCTCCTCTACACTATATAATACTCAGGTATCACACAGTACTCTCCTTATATACTGACTTCCTCCTCTACACTATATAATACTCAGGTATCACACAGTACTCTCCTTATATACTGACCTCCCCTCTACACTATATAATACTCAGGTATCACACAGTACTCTCCTTATATACTGAACTCCTCCTCCTCTACACTATATAATACTCAGGTATCACACAGTACTCTCCTTATATACTGACCTCTTCCTCTACACTATATAATACTCAGGTATCACACAGTGCTCTCCTTATATACTGACCTCCTCCTTCTCTACACTATATAATACTCAGGTATCACACAGTGCTCTCCATATATACTGACCTCCTCCTCTACACTATATAATACTCAGGTATCACACAGTACTCTCCTTATATACTGACCTCCCCTCTACACTATATAATACTCAGGTATCACACAGTACTCTCCTTATAAACTGACCTCCTCCTTCTCTACACTATATAATACTCAGGTATCACACAGTGCTCTCCTTATATACTGACCTCCTCCTCTACACTATATAATACTCAGGTATCACACAGTACTCTCCTTATATACTGACTTCCTCCTCTACACTATATAATACTCAGGTACCACACAGTGCTCTCCTTATATACTGACCTCCCCTCTACACTATATAATACTCAGGTACCACACAGTGCTCTCCTTATATACTGACCTCCTCCTCTACACTATAGAATACTCAGGTATCACACAGTGCTCTCCTTATATACTGACCTCCCCTCTACACTATATAATACTCAGGTACCACACAGTGCTCTCCTTATATACTGACCTCCCCTCTACACTATATAATACTCAGGTACCACACAGTGCTCTCCTTATATACTGACCTCCTCCTCTACACTATATAATACTCAGGTATCACACAGTGCTCTCCTTATATACTGACCTCCCCTCTACACTATATAATACTCACATACCACACAGTGCTCTCCTTATATACTGACCTCCTCCTCTACACTATATAATACTCAGGTATCACACAGTGCTCTCCTTATATACTGACCTCCCCTCTACACTATATAATACTCAGGTACCACACAGTGCTCTCCTTATATACTGACCTCCCTTCTACACTATATAATACTCAGGTACCACACAGTGCTCTCCTTATATACTGACCTCCCTTCTACACTATATAATACTCACATACCACACAGTGCTCTCCTTATATACTGACCTCCTCCTCTACACTATATAATACTCAGGTATCACACAGTGCTCTCCTTATATACTGACCTCCCCTCTACACTATATAATACTCAGGTACCACACAGTGCTCTCCTTATACACTGACCTCCTCCTCCTCTACACTATATAATACTCAGGTATCACACAGTACTCTCCTTATATACTGACCTCTTCCTCTACACTATATAATACTCAGGTATCACACAGTGCTTTCCTTATATACTGGCCTCCTTCTCCAAACTATATAATACTCTGGTATCACACAGTACTCTCCTTATATACTGACCTCCTCCTCTACACTATATAATACTCAGGTTTCACACAGTACTCTCCTTATATACTGACCTCCTCCTCTACACTATATAGTACTCCGGTATAATCTAGTACTCTCCTTATATACTAACCTCCTTTACTAATACTCAGGTATCATCTAGTACACTCCTTATATACCTGCCTCCTCCTCTACACTATATAGTACTCCAGTACCATCCATTACTCTCCTTGTATACTGACCTCCTCTACACTATATATAACTCAGATCTCATCTAGTACTCTCCTTATATACTGACCTCCTCCTCCTCTACACTATATAATACTCAGGTATCACACAGTACTCTCCTTATATACTGACCTCCTCCTCTACACTATATAATACTCAGGTATCACACAGTACTCTCCTTATATACTGACCTCCTCCTCCTCTACACTATATAATACTCAGGTATCACACAGTACTCTCCTTATATACTGACCTCCTCCTCTACACTATATAATACTCAGGTATCACACAGTACTCTCCTTATATACTGACCTCCTCCTCCTCTACACTATATAATACTCAGGTACCACACAGTACTCTCCTTATATACTGACCTCCCCTCTACACTATATAATACTCAGGTACCACACAGTGCTCTCCTTATATACTGACCTCCTCCTCTACACTATATAATACTCAGGTATCACACAGTGCTCTCCTTATATACTGACCTCCCCTCTACACTATATAATACTCACATACCACACAGTGCTCTCCTTATATACTGACCTCCTCCTCTACACTATATAATACTCAGGTATCACACAGTGCTCTCCTTATATACTGACCTCCCCTCTACACTATATAATACTCAGGTACCACACAGTGCTCTCCTTATATACTGACCTCCCTTCTACACTATATAATACTCAGGTACCACACAGTGCTCTCCTTATATACTGACCTCCTCCTCTACACTATATAATACTCAGGTATCACACAGTGCTCTCCTTATATACTGACCTCCCCTCTACACTATATAATACTCAGGTATCACACAGTACTCTCCTTATATACTGACCTCCTCCTCTACACTATATAATACTCAGGTATCACACAGTACTCTCCTTATATACTGACCTCCTCCTCCTCTACACTATATAATACTCAGGTATCACACAGTACTCTCCTTATATACTGACCTCCTCTACTAAACAATATAATACTCAGGTATCATCTAGTACTTTCCTTATACACGGACCTCCTCTACACTATATAGTACTCCGGTATCATCTAGTAGTCTCTTTATATACTGACCTCCTCTACATTATATAATACTTAGGTATGATCTAGTACTCTATTATATACTGGCCTCCTCCTCTACACTATATAATACTCAGGTCTCATCTAGTACTCTGTTTATATACTGACCACCTTTACATTATATAAAACTCAGGTATGATAAAGTACTCTCCTTAAATACTGACCTCCTCCTCCTATACACTATATAGTACTCCGCTATCATCTAGTACTCTCTTTATATACTGACCTCCTCCTCCTCTACATTATATAATAATTAGGTATCATCAAGTACTCTCCTTATATACGGACCTCCTCTACACTATATAATACTCAGGTATCACACAGTGATCTCCTTATATACTGGCCTCCTCCTCTACACTATATAATACTCAGATCTCATCTAGTACTCTCCTTATATACTGACCTCCTCCTCTACACTATATAATACTCAGGTATCATCTAGTACTCTCCATATATACCGACCTCCTCCTCCTCTACACTATATAGTACTCTGGTATCATCTGGTACTCTCCTTATATACTGACCTCTTCCTCTACACTATATAATACTCCGGTATCATCTAATACTCTCCTTATATACTGACCTCCTCCTCTACACTAGATCGTACTCAAGTATCATCCAGTGCTCTTCTCATATACTGACCCCCTCTACTACACAATGTAATTCTCCGGTATCATCCAGTGCTCTCCTTATATACTGACCTCCTCTACACTATATAATACTCAGGTATCATTCAGTGCTCTCCTTATATACTGACCTCCTCCTCTACACTGTATAGTACTCCGGTATCATCTGGTACTCTCCTTATATACTGACCTCCTCTACACTATATAATACTCAGGTATCATTCAGTGCTCTCCTTATATACTGACCTCCCCTCTACACTATATAATACTCAGGTATCATCTAGTACTTTCCTTATATACTGACCTCCTCTACACTATATAATACTCAGGTATCATCTAGTACTTTCCTTATATACTGACCTCCTCTACACTGTATATTACTCCGGTATCATCTAGTACTCTCCTTATATACTGACCTCCTCTACACTATATAATACTCAGGTATCATCTAGTACTTTCCTTATATACTGACCTCCTCTACACTGTATATTACTCCGGTATAATCTAGTACTCTCCTTATATACTGACCTCCTCTACACTACATATTACTCCGGTATCATCTGGTACTCTCCTTATATACTGACCTCCTCCACACTATATAATACTCAGGTATCATCTAGTGCTCTCCTTATATACTGACCTCCTCCTCTACACTATATAATACTCAGGTATCATCTAGTGCTCTCCTTATATACTGACCTCCTCTACACTACATATTACTCCGGTATCATCAGGTACTCTCCTTATATACTGACCTCCTCCACACTATATAATACTCAGGTATCATCTAGTGCTCTCCTTATATACTGACCTCCTCCTCTACACTATATAATACTCAGGTATCATCTAGTGCTCTCCTTATATACTGACCTCCTCTACACTACATATTACTCCGGTATCATCTGGTACTCTCCTTATATACTGACCTTCTCCTCCACAAGTTCCAGGCGGTGGCAGCTGCTCCAGAATCCTCCGTTGCTCATATGCCGATCCCCTTCCCCCTGGCAGAGTCATCTCATAGACTATCTTATAAATTGTTAGGACTTTTTCTGTATTAAAATAGATTACATGTATAAAAACTTCAGTACAAAAGCACAGAGCCAATATGGTGGCCAACCCTTTATCATATTCTGTAAAACCAGGAATGTGGCTGGTGAGAAGGGACAATGTTGGCTTCCTGGGAAGAATGGAAATATCTAAAGGCGACCACTATCATGCAGCATCCGAGAACTCCCCACAAAGGAAGTGAAAGAAGATAATGATTGTGCACTGCATGATGGGAACTTTGGTTCATGCACATTTCGCTGTGACAGTGGTTGCTCATTCGTTAGTCTCAACGTCCTGTTAAAAGTATGTGGTGCCGGAGCCTTCCGCCCTCAGCCGTTCTCCTTCCACAACACCAAATGAATACTGTGGTCGGGCATGCTGGTGGCGAACACCAACCCCACATCATTGCTACCGTCCAGGCCATCCAGCCATGCCACCTCTCCAGCCAAAAAGCTGGAGCCCCTCTTGGACTTCCTGTACTCTGGAAGCGGCCAGCGGCTGATCACCTTCTCAGTCCTTAAGTCCATGATGTACAGGTGATGGTTGTCAAAAAGGAGGGCAAAAATGTCTCCAAAACTGAGCAGAGAAAGGTTTGTGGAATCCGGAGTCTTGATGATTCTGAAAGTAGAGAGGAAATGACTGAAATGAGCAGCGGACAAGTCAGGACAGTGAATTACAGCGCACCCGCTATGATGTCCCCCCGCAGCAGGATCATGGCCGTCTGTATAACACCGCCACCACCAATGGCTCAGAACCATGTACTGCTTTCTTAGAGCAGGTCCTCTGCCTATAGCTGACTGAGGGTGCTGGATACTGAGGGGCCACATCCACTGCAGAACGCCCCCCATTATATTGAGGAGAAGTAGTCATCCCCCGCAGCAGGATCATGGCCGTCTGTATAACACCGCCACCACCAATGGCTCAGAACCACGGACCATGTACTGCTTTCTTAGTGCAGGTCCTATGCCTATAGCTGACTGAGGGTGCTGGATGCTGAGGGGCCACATCCACTGCAGAACGGCCCCCATTATAATGAGGAGAAGTAGTCATCCCCCGCAGCAGGATCATGGCTGTCTGTATAACACCGCCACCACCAATGGCTCAGAACCACGGACCATGTACTGCTTTCTTAGTGCAGGTCCTATGCCTATAGCTGACTGAGGGTGCTGGATGCTGAGGGGCCACATCCACTGCAGAACGGCCCCCATTATAATGAGGAGAAGTAGTCATCCCCCGCAGCAGGATCATGGCCGTCTGTATAACACCGCCACCACCAATGGCTCAGAACCAAGGACCATGTACTGCTTTCTTAGTGCAGGTCCTATGCCTATAGCTGACTGAGGGTGCTGGATACTGAGGGGCCACATCCACTGCAGAACGCCCCCCATTATAATGAGGAGAAGTAGTCATCCCCCGCAGCAGGATCATGGCCGTCTGTATAACACCGCCACCACCAATGGCTCAGAACCACGGACCATGTACTGCTTTCTTAGTGCAGGTCCTATGCCTATAGCTGACTGAGGGTGCTGGATGCTGAGGGGCCACATCCACTGCAGAACGCCCCCCATTATATTGAGGAGAAGTAGTCATCCCCCGCAGCAGGATCATGGCCGTCTGTATAACACCGCCACCACCAATGGCTCAGAACCACGGACCATGTACTGCTTTCTTAGTGCAGGTCCTATGCCTATAGCTGACTGAGGGTGCTGGATGCTGAGGGGCCACATCCACTGCAGAACGCCCCCCATTATATTGAGGAGAAGTAGTCATCCCCCGCAGCAGGATCGTGGCTGTCTGTATAACACCGCCACCACCAATGGCTCAGAACCACGGACCATGTACTGCTTTCTTAGTGCAGGTCCTATGCCTATAGCTGACTGAGGGTGCTGGATGCTGAGGGGCCACATCCACTGCAGAACGCTCCCCATTATATTGAGGAGAAGTAGTCGTCCCCCGCAGCAGGATCATGGCTGTCTGTATAACACCCTCACCACCAATGGCTCAGAACCAAGGACCATGTACTGCTTTCTTAGTGCAGGTCCTATGCCTATAGCTGACTGAGGGTGCTGGATGCTGAGGGGCCACATCCACTGCAGAACGCCCCCCATTATATTGAGGAGAAGTAGTCATCCCCCGCAGCAGGATCATGGCTGTCTGTATAACACCGCCACCACCAATGGCTCAGAACCACGGACCATGTACTGCTTTCTTAGTGCAGGTCCTCTGCCTATAGCTGACTGAGGGTGCTGGATGCTGAGGGGCCACATCCACTGCAGAACGCCCCCCATTATATTGAGGAGAAATAGTCATCCCCCGCAGCAGGATCATGGCCGTCTGTATAACACCGCCACCACCAATGGCTCAGAACCACGGACCATGTACTGCTTTCTTAGTGCAGGTCCTATGCCTATAGCTGACTGAGGGTGCTGGATGCTGAGGGGCCACTTCCACTGCAGAACGCCCCCCATTATATTGAGGAGAAGTAGTCATCCCCCGCAGCAGGATCATGGCCGTCTGTATAACACCGCCACCACCAATGGCTCAGAACCACGGACCATGTACTGCTTTCTTAGTGCAGGTCCTATGCCTATAGCTGACTGAGGGTGCTGGATGCTGAGGGGCCACATCCACTGCAGAACGCCCCCCATTATAATGAGGAGAAGTAGTCATCCCCCGCAGCAGGATCATGGCTGTCTGTATAACACCGCCACCACCAATGGCTCAGAACCACGGACCATGTACTGCTTTCTTAGTGCAGGTCCTATGCCTATAGCTGACTGAGGGTGCTGGATGCTGAGGGGCCACATCCACTGCAGAACGCCCCCCATTATAATGAGGAGAAGTAGTCATCCCCCGTAGCAGGATCATGGCCGTCTGTATAACACCGCCACCACCAATGGCTCAGAACCACGGACCATGTACTGCTTTCTTAGTGCAGGTCCTATGCCTATAGCTGACTGAGGGTGCTGGATGCTGAGGGGCCACATCCACTGCAGAACGCCCCCCATTATATTGAGGAGAAGTAGTCATCCCCCGCAGCAGGATCATGGCTGTCTGTATAACACCGCCACCACCAATGGCTCAGAACCACGGACCATGTACTGCTTTCTTAGTGCAGGTCCTATGCCTATAGCTGACTGAGGGTGCTGGATGCTGAGGGGCCACATCCACTGCAGAACGCCCCCCATTATATTGAGGAGAAGTAGTCATCCCCCGCAGCAGGATCATGGCTGTCTGTATAACACCGCCACCACCAATGGCTCAGAACCACGGACCATGTACTGCTTTCTTAGTGCAGGTCCTATGCCTATAGCTGACTGAGGGTGCTGGATGCTGAGGGGCCACATCCACTGCAGAACGGCCCCCATTATATTGAGGAGAAGTAGTCATCCCCCGCAGCAGGATCATGGCCGTCTGTATAACACCGCCACCACCAATGGCTCAGAACCACGGACCATGTACTGCTTTCTTAGTGCAGGTCCTATGCCTATAGCTGACTGAGGGTGCTGGATGCTGAGGGGCCACATCCACTGCAGAACGCCCCCCATTATATTGAGGAGAAGTAGTCATCCCCCGCAGCAGGATCATGGCCGTCTGTATAACACCGCCACCACCAATGGCTCAGAACCACGGACCATGTACTGCTTTCTTAGTGCAGGTCCTCTGCCTATAGCTGACTGAGGGTGCTGGATGCTGAGGGGCCACATCCACTGCAGAACGCCCCCCATTATATTGAGGAGAAGTAGTCATCCCCCGCAGCAGGATCATGGCTGTCTGTATAACACCGCCACCACCAATGGCTCAGAACCAAGGACCATGTACTGCTTTCTTAGTGCAGGTCCTATGCCTATAGCTGACTGAGGGTGCTGGATGCTGAGGGGCCACATCCACTGCAGAACGCCCCCCATTATAATGAGGAGAAGTAGTCATCCCCCGCAGCAGGATCATGGCTGTCTGTATAACACCGCCACCACCAATGGCTCAGAACCACGGACCATGTACTGCTTTCTTAGTGCAGGTCCTATGCCTATAGCTGACTGAGGGTGCTGGATGCTGAGGGGCCACATCCACTGCAGAACGCCCCCCATTATATTGAGGAGAAGTAGTCATCCCCCGCAGCAGGATCATGGCTGTCTGTATAACACCGCCACCACCAATGGCTCAGAACCACGGACCATGTACTGCTTTCTTAGTGCAGGTCCTATGCCTATAGCTGACTGAGGGTGCTGGATGCTGAGGGGCCACATCCACTGCAGAACGCCCCCCATTATATTGAGGAGAAGTAGTCATCCCCCGCAGCAGGATCATGGCTGTCTGTATAACACCGCCACCACCAATGGCTCAGAACCACGGACCATGTACTGCTTTCTTAGTGCAGGTCCTATGCCTATAGCTGACTGAGGGTGCTGGATGCTGAGGGGCCACATCCACTGCAGAACGCCCCCCATTATATTGAGGAGAAGTAGTCATCCCCCGCAGCAGGATCATGGCCGTCTGTATAACACCGCCACCACCAATGGCTCAGAACCACGGACCATGTACTGCTTTCTTAGTGCAGGTCCTATGCCTATAGCTGACTGAGGGTGCTGGATGCTGAGGGGCCACATCCACTGCAGAACGCCCCCCATTATATTGAGGAGAAGTAGTCATCCCCCGCAGCAGGATCATGGCTGTCTGTATAACACCGCCACCACCAATGGCTCAGAACCACGGACCATGTACTGCTTTCTTAGTGCAGGTCCTATGCCTATAGCTGACTGAGGGTGCTGGATGCTGAGGGGCCACTTCCACAACATCCATTTGGTAGCAGACCCAGGATGTAAAGGGGACCCTCACTTCTACAGTAGTATCACAGATTTCACATGAAGATTGCTGTCTTTCTCTTCTCACTATGGCTGCTGGGTAAATATTCTGTTTGCTCTGGCCTTTCTGTGGTGGAATCGGACTAACAGAGCTGGGCCGTCCTGCCATGTCACCACCACCCCTGTGGGCCACTGCTGCTCTCCTATATATAACACAGGAGTATTTACCGCAGGATGTCATAGCTGGCAAAATCCCACTGGTACAGACCCAAGGCGGAGCTGCAGACGATGTATCTGCCGTCAAAGTGCAGCCGCGGCTGGAGAGTGATGCTGCGATCATCTGACACGTACAGCGTCTTCAGACACTTACAATTTATCTCTCTGCCAATGGGCCAAATCTGGAAAGAAACAGAATACAAGTATCATGAAGAACGTGCCCACCCACACAGCCCCCCATCCGTTCATCACATGACATGGGAGTGTTCGGAGGGTTGACCCAGAGTATTGTACCCGGCACCCATCCAATACTGTGGGAAATGGCACCGAACCAGCCTCAGTATATAGAGCAGAATTCTTGCACCTTCCACTTACCATAAACATTGACCCCACCAAAGAAAATATCTGGACAGTAATATCTCCTCTCTCTGATCACAAGCCTGAGGCTGCACTACTGAGGCATTAGGACAGGGACCCTGGGACCTTAGAAGGATCACCATCAATAGCTGCCCCCTGCTGGCTAGAATAGGTGCATGCGGGAAGAGTACAGTGCAGCCTTAGGCTTGAGGCCTGTAACATATTGTCCGGACGATTTTACCGTATTACCTTAATCTCATACTTGTCAGCGCTCAGTAGGATATAATCCCCAGGACTGTGCAGGACCGATGTCACCTGACACTTCTGTAACACCACCTGCCGGAGCGAAGTACACAAACGTCAGGGGACAGCCATCTCATCTATAGAGAAGTATAACCCTCAGCAGACACCTACCTTTGTCACCCACTCGGTGTGTCCGGTGAGGGTATTCAGACATGTTCCTGAAGATAAGGCCCAGATCTTCACAGTGTTGTCCGCTGATCCGCTGACCAGGAGATCCAGCTCATCATTGTAATCCACACTAAAGACTGGAGAGAAGAGATGAATACACCAGCCGCACCTACAGATTGTCAGCTCTATAGACAAGCACAGTCCATTATGTTCCTGCTGCTTTCTATTTCTTACATACACCAGCCGCTCCTACAGATTGTCAGCTCTATAGACAAGCACAGTCCATTATGTTCCCACTGCTTTCTATTTCTTACATACACCAGCCGCTCCTACAGATTGTCAGCTCTATAGACAAGCACAGTCCATTATGTTCCCACTGCTTTCTATTTCTTACATACACCAGCCGCTCCTACAGATTGTCAGCTCTATAGACAAGCACAGTCCATTATGTTCCTGCTGCTCTCTATTTCTTACATACACCAGCCGCTCCTACAGATTGTCAGCTCTATAGACAAGCACAGTCCATTATGTTCCCACTGCTTTCTATTTCTTACATACACCAGCCGCTCCTACAGATTGTCAGCTCTATAGACAAGCACAGTCCATTATGTTCCCACTGCTTTCTATTTCTTACATACACCAGCCGCTCCTACAGATTGTCAGCTCTATAGACAAGCACAGTCCATTATGTTCCCCACTGCTTTCTATTTCTTACATACACCAGCCGCACCTACAGATTGTCAGCTCTATAGACAAGCACAGTCCATTATGTTCCCACTGCTTTCTATTTCTTACATACACCAGCCGCACCTACAGATTGTCAGCTCTATAGACAAGCACAGTCCATTATGTTCCCACTGCTTTCTATTTCTTACATACACCAGCCGCTCCTACAGATTGTCAGCTCTATAGACAAGCACAGTCCATTATGTTCCCACTGCTTTCTATTTCTTACATACACCAGCCGCACCTACAGATTGTCAGCTCTATAGACAAGCACAGTCCATTATGTTCCTGCTGCTTTCTATTTCTTACATACACCAGCCGCACCTACAGATTGTCAGCTCTATAGACAAGCACAGTCCATTATGTTCCCACTGCTTTCTATTTCTTACATACACCAGCCGCTCCTACAGATTGTCAGCTCTATAGACAAGCACAGTCCATTATGTTCCCACTGCTTTCTATTTCTTACATACACCAGCCGCTCCTACAGATTGTCAGCTCTATAGACAAGCACAGTCCATTATGTTCCCACTGCTTTCTATTTCTTACATACACCAGCCGCACCTACAGATTGTCAGCTCTATAGACAAGCACAGTCCATTATGTTCCCACTGCTCTCTATTTCTTACATACACCAGCCGCACCTACAGATTGTCAGCTCTATAGACAAGCACAGTCCATTATGTTCCCACTGCTCTCTATTTCTTACATACACCAGCCGCACCTACAGATTGTCAGCTCTATAGACAAGCACAGTCCATTATGTTCCCACTGCTTTCTATTTCTTACATACACCAGCCGCACCTACAGATTGTCAGCTCTATAGACAAGCACAGTCCATTATGTTCCCGCTGCTTTCTATTTCTTACATACACCAGCCGCACCTACAGATTGTCAGCTCTATAGACAAGCACAGTCCATTATGTTCCCACTGCTTTCTATTTCTTACATACACCAGCCGCTCCTACAGATTGTCAGCTCTATAGACAAGCACAGTCCATTATGTTCCCACTGCTTTCTATTTCTTACATACACCAGCCGCTCCTACAGATTGTCAGCTCTATAGACAAGCACAGTCCATTATGTTCCCACTGCTTTCTATTTCTTACATACACCAGCCGCACCTACAGATTGTCAGCTCTATAGACAAGCACAGTCCATTATGTTCCCACTGCTCTCTATTTCTTACATACACCAGCCGCACCTACAGATTGTCAGCTCTATAGACAAGCACAGTCCATTATGTTCCCACTGCTCTCTATTTCTTACATACACCAGCCGCACCTACAGATTGTCAGCTCTATAGACAAGCACAGTCCATTATGTTCCCACTGCTTTCTATTTCTTACATACACCAGCCGCACCTACAGATTGTCAGCTCTATAGACAAGCACAGTCCATTATGTTCCCGCTGCTTTCTATTTCTTACATACACCAGCCGCACCTACAGATTGTCAGCTCTATAGACAAGCACAGTCCATTATGTTCCCACTGCTTTCTATTTCTTACATACACCAGCCGCACCTACAGATTGTCAGCTCTATAGACAAGCACAGTCCATTATGTTCCCACTGCTTTCTATTTCTTACATACACCAGCCGCACCTACAGATTGTCAGCTCTATAGACAAGCACAGTCCATTATGTTCCCACTGCTTTCTATTTCTTACATACACCAGCCGCACCTACAGATTGTCAGCTCTATAGACAAGCACAGTCCATTATGTTCCCACTGCTCTCTATTTCTTACATACACCAGCCGCACCTACAGATTGTCAGCTCTATAGACAAGCACAGTCCATTATGTTCCCACTGCTTTCTATTTCTTACATACACCAGCCGCACCTACAGATTGTCAGCTCTATAGACAAGCACAGTCCATTATGTTCCCACTGCTCTCTATTTCTTACATACACCAGCCGCACCTACAGATTGTCAGCTCTATAGACAAGCACAGTCCATTATGTTCCCACTGCTCTCTATTTCTTACATACACCAGCCGCACCTACAGATTGTCAGCTCTATAGACAAGCACAGTCCATTATGTTCCTGCTGCTTTCTATTTCTTACATACACCAGCCGCACCTACAGATTGTCAGCTCTATAGACAAGCACAGTCCATTATGTTCCTGCTGCTCTCTATTTCTTACATACACCAGCCGCTCCTACAGATTGTCAGCTCTATAGACAAGCACAGTCCATTATGTTCCCACTGCTCTCTATTTCTTACATACACCAGCCGCACCTACAGATTGTCAGCTCTATAGACAAGCACAGTCCATTATGTTCCCACTGCTTTCTATTTCTTACATACACCAGCCGCACCTACAGATTGTCAGCTCTATAGACAAGCACAGTCCATTATGTTCCCACTGCTCTCTATTTCTTACATACACCAGCCGCACCTACAGATTGTCAGCTCTATAGACAAGCACAGTCCATTATGTTCCCCACTGCTCTCTATTTCTTACATACACCAGCCGCTCCTACAGATTGTCAGCTCTATAGACAAGCACAGTCCATTATGTTCCCACTGCTTTCTATTTCTTACATACACCAGCCGCTCCTACAGATTGTCAGCTCTATAGACAAGCACAGTCCATTATGTTCCCACTGCTTTCTATTTCTTACATACACCAGCCGCACCTACAGATTGTCAGCTCTATAGACAAGCACAGTCCATTATGTTCCCACTGCTTTCTATTTCTTACATACACCAGCCGCACCTACAGATTGTCAGCTCTATAGACAAGCACAGTCCATTATGTTCCCACTGCTTTCTATTTCTTACATACACCAGCCGCACCTACAGATTGTCAGCTCTATAGACAAGCACAGTCCATTATGTTCCCACTGCTTTCTATTTCTTACATACACCAGCCGCACCTACAGATTGTCAGCTCTATAGACAAGCACAGTCCATTATGTTCCCACTGCTCTCTATTTCTTACATACACCAGCCGCACCTACAGATTGTCAGCTCTATAGACAAGCACAGTCCATTATGTTCCCACTGCTCTCTATTTCTTACATACACCAGCCGCACCTACAGATTGTCAGCTCTATAGACAAGCACAGTCCATTATGTTCCCACTGCTTTCTATTTCTTACATACACCAGCCGCACCTACAGATTGTCAGCTCTATAGACAAGCACAGTCCATTATGTTCCCACTGCTTTCTATTTCTTACATACACCAGCCGCACCT
>NW_026609753.1:0-25292 GCF_029499605.1 Hyla sarda
AAGCAGAAGCAGAAGCAGCAGAAGCAGCAGCAGCACCACCTTTTGTTTTTTGGCTGCAGCAGCAGCAAGGCCCACAGGGCTGGCTAGCTGGCTAGCCAGCAAGCAGGTAGCAATGAAAGTAGGAATCTTTCTTTTTAACCCTGTAAGGGGGTGGTGCACTGTACCCGAAGATACTGCCATATCGGGTCAATGCATAGGGCGACGGAAGCAAGCTTCGAAATCGGCCCCCGTTCTCAAAAATCCATTTAATATATGGTCCCCAGATAGGGGACGTATCAGATATTAAACTGATAAGAACAGATACTACACTTGATCTTAGCCAAAAGGCCGAGAAGCGATAACCGTGAAAGGGGCGGGCCCAACAAGGTCCCCTTCATGGGCACTATCACTGCTTGCTGTCAGGGAGGCTGCCAGACAATTTTCCATGCACACTCTGGGCTGGGGGGCAGTCAACCACCAGTACACACAGCAGAACCTAAACCCATACCATTATTGCTAAGCAGCAAGACAGGGGCCCATTGCACTCCCACGGGGCCTTTTTAAATGCAATCCATAACCCGGATTTGCCAGGAACCCTTCTTACTCCTCCTACTTGCATGTGACACTGGGCTTAGGATCTGCATAGGAAACACACACACAAGCACACACCTACCTTTGTTGCCTGCAGATGCCTCCTTGGCTGTCCCCAAACGGTATCAAACCAACACCCACGGGAAGCTGTAAGCATAGAGGACATGCCTGCACCCCATTGGACTTACCTGTGTGGGTTAAATCCGGGTTATTTGACAACCTATGGCGGTGATGGTTCTGCTCAGGCAGAGCAGTGCTGATGCTCCTCATAAAGCTGTCGCTGCTGTGAAGGTTCTAGGTGACATCACAAATCCCTATGGTTACATACACAACAAAGCTGGGTTGTTGTTGTTTACACTCTGCAAGGCCTGTGGAAGTGAGTGACATCATAGCACTGTAGTTCTGAGGGTTCTAGATGGATGCAACAATCTCCTGTTGCTTCTATGAAGGCCATAATAGACGACATCACCAAACAGCTCCATAGTCACATACACAGCAAAGGAGAGATGTTGTTTACACCTAGTGATGTCAGTGGTATTGAGTGACATCACAGCACAGTGCTAAGGCTCCTGGGCCTGGACACAGCAGCGGCTGCAATATCTCAACGGAGAATACGTTTATATATATGTGTGTGTGTGCGCGTATATATATATATATATATATATATATATATATATATATATATATTTCTCCGCCGAAATCACTTTTAAACCCATTTCCACCTTTTTTTCCCTTCTCTTCCTCTTACTTTTTTTTCACGTTTTTTTACGTTTTTCTCCTTTTCGCCTCTTTTCTGGGCGTATTATTCTTCTTTTTCTTCTTTTTTTTCGTCTAATGCATACCCCATCAGTGCAGCAATGCTTATTCAATACCGCCAGCAGATGGAGACACTGGGGGATAATTTTCTAAGGATTTATACTGATTTTTCCTGTCTGAATTTGTCGCACAGAAAGTTGCAGGCCAAATATGTGTGACATTTCTGCGACTTTAGCTTCTAGAGCATTTTTACAACATTATACATAGGTGCTGAATACATAAAAAGCGACTGTTCAGCGACAGACAAGTCGCATCGGCTGAAAGTAGGCCAGAATGTCAGTCCATGTTGGAGCAGGTTTAGATACAGTCTAAAGTATAGATCTCAAAGTCTGTGCACAGAATTTAGCAAGGGCCTCGCACCTTCTGATGCATCAGGTAGGTGCACAATAGCATAGCCTAACCCTCTGTACTTTGGTCTATATTGATGCGGGACATAGACAGCCAGCTGATGACCAATCCATTAGTGCAATGGATGGCTGGAAGCATTTGTCTTTGCCTTTGCAATACCACAGAAGCAATGCATGGTCAATGTACAGCAATGACACACCTGTGTGAACAGCCAGGAGACCCCCCCCCCCCCATGTTATGTTACATAGTTACATAGTTAGTACGGTCGAAAAAAGACATATGTCCATCACGTTCAACCAGGGAATTAAGGGGTAGGGGTGTGGCGCGATATTGGGGAAGGGATGAGATTTTATATTTCTTCATAAGCATTAATCTTATTTTGTCAATTAGGAACATTCAGCACCCACCCGCTATCAAGGCAGCTGCCTATCATGTCATGCCCTACCTGCACAGGTGTGCTGGCTACTCAAATGATCCAATTAAGGAGGCCATTTAGTCAGCAGCAGCAGAAGTCCTGTGCCTGGACGCTCCAACAGGGGCCAGACACAAGCAGAAGCAGAAGCAGCAGAAGCAGCAGCAGCACCACCTTTTGTTTTTTGGCTGCAGCAGCAGCAAGGCCCACAGGGCTGGCTAGCTGGCTAGCCAGCAAGCAGGTAGCAATGAAAGTAGGAATCTTTCTTTTTAACCCTGTAAGGGGGTGGTGCACTGTACCCGAAGATACTGCCATATCGGGTCAATGCATAGGGCGACGGAAGCAAGCTTCGAAATCGGCCCCCGTTCTCAAAAATCCATTTAATATATGGTCCCCAGATAGGGGACGTATCAGATATTAAACTGATAAGAACAGATACTACACTTGATCTTAGCCAAAAGGCCGAGAAGCGATAACCGTGAAAGGGGCGGGCCCAACAAGGTCCCCTTCATGGGCACTATCACTGCTTGCTGTCAGGGAGGCTGCCAGACAATTTTCCATGCACACTCTGGGCTGGGGGGCAGTCAACCACCAGTACACACAGCAGAACCTAAACCCATACCATTATTGCTAAGCAGCAAGACAGGGGCCCATTGCACTCCCACGGGGCCTTTTTAAATGCAATCCATAACCCGGATTTGCCAGGAACCCTTCTTACTCCTCCTACTTGCATGTGACACTGGGCTTAGGATCTGCATAGGAAACACACACACAAGCACACACCTACCTTTGTTGCCTGCAGATGCCTCCTTGGCTGTCCCCAAACGGTATCAAACCAACACCCACGGGAAGCTGTAAGCATAGAGGACATGCCTGCACCCCATTGGACTTACCTGTGTGGGTTAAATCCGGGTTATTTGACAACCTATGGCGGTGATGGTTCTGCTCAGGCAGAGCAGTGCTGATGCTCCTCATAAAGCTGTCGCTGCTGTGAAGGTTCTAGGTGACATCACAAATCCCTATGGTTACATACACAACAAAGCTGGGTTGTTGTTGTTTACACTCTGCAAGGCCTGTGGAAGTGAGTGACATCATAGCACTGTAGTTCTGAGGGTTCTAGATGGATGCAACAATCTCCTGTTGCTTCTATGAAGGCCATAATAGACGACATCACCAAACAGCTCCATAGTCACATACACAGCAAAGGAGAGATGTTGTTTACACCTAGTGATGTCAGTGGTATTGAGTGACATCACAGCACAGTGCTAAGGCTCCTGGGCCTGGACACAGCAGCGGCTGCAATATCTCAACGGAGAATACGTTTATATATATGTGTGTGTGTGCGCGTATATATATATATATATATATATATATATATATATATATATATATTTCTCCGCCGAAATCACTTTTAAACCCATTTCCACCTTTTTTTCCCTTCTCTTCCTCTTACTTTTTTTTCACGTTTTTTTACGTTTTTCTCCTTTTCGCCTCTTTTCTGGGCGTATTATTCTTCTTTTTCTTCTTTTTTTTCGTCTAATGCATACCCCATCAGTGCAGCAATGCTTATTCAATACCGCCAGCAGATGGAGACACTGGGGGATAATTTTCTAAGGATTTATACTGATTTTTCCTGTCTGAATTTGTCGCACAGAAAGTTGCAGGCCAAATATGTGTGACATTTCTGCGACTTTAGCTTCTAGAGCATTTTTACAACATTATACATAGGTGCTGAATACATAAAAAGCGACTGTTCAGCGACAGACAAGTCGCATCGGCTGAAAGTAGGCCAGAATGTCAGTCCATGTTGGAGCAGGTTTAGATACAGTCTAAAGTATAGATCTCAAAGTCTGTGCACAGAATTTAGCAAGGGCCTCGCACCTTCTGATGCATCAGGTAGGTGCACAATAGCATAGCCTAACCCTCTGTACTTTGGTCTATATTGATGCGGGACATAGACAGCCAGCTGATGACCAATCCATTAGTGCAATGGATGGCTGGAAGCATTTGTCTTTGCCTTTGCAATACCACAGAAGCAATGCATGGTCAATGTACAGCAATGACACACCTGTGTGAACAGCCAGGAGACCCCCCCCCCCCATGTTATGTTACATAGTTACATAGTTAGTACGGTCGAAAAAAGACATATGTCCATCACGTTCAACCAGGGAATTAAGGGGTAGGGGTGTGGCGCGATATTGGGGAAGGGATGAGATTTTATATTTCTTCATAAGCATTAATCTTATTTTGTCAATTAGGAACATTCAGCACCCACCCGCTATCAAGGCAGCTGCCTATCATGTCATGCCCTACCTGCACAGGTGTGCTGGCTACTCAAATGATCCAATTAAGGAGGCCATTTAGTCAGCAGCAGCAGAAGTCCTGTGCCTGGACGCTCCAACAGGGGCCAGACACAAGCAGAAGCAGAAGCAGCAGAAGCAGCAGCAGCACCACCTTTTGTTTTTTGGCTGCAGCAGCAGCAAGGCCCACAGGGCTGGCTAGCTGGCTAGCCAGCAAGCAGGTAGCAATGAAAGTAGGAATCTTTCTTTTTAACCCTGTAAGGGGGTGGTGCACTGTACCCGAAGATACTGCCATATCGGGTCAATGCATAGGGCGACGGAAGCAAGCTTCGAAATCGGCCCCCGTTCTCAAAAATCCATTTAATATATGGTCCCCAGATAGGGGACGTATCAGATATTAAACTGATAAGAACAGATACTACACTTGATCTTAGCCAAAAGGCCGAGAAGCGATAACCGTGAAAGGGGCGGGCCCAACAAGGTCCCCTTCATGGGCACTATCACTGCTTGCTGTCAGGGAGGCTGCCAGACAATTTTCCATGCACACTCTGGGCTGGGGGGCAGTCAACCACCAGTACACACAGCAGAACCTAAACCCATACCATTATTGCTAAGCAGCAAGACAGGGGCCCATTGCACTCCCACGGGGCCTTTTTAAATGCAATCCATAACCCGGATTTGCCAGGAACCCTTCTTACTCCTCCTACTTGCATGTGACACTGGGCTTAGGATCTGCATAGGAAACACACACACAAGCACACACCTACCTTTGTTGCCTGCAGATGCCTCCTTGGCTGTCCCCAAACGGTATCAAACCAACACCCACGGGAAGCTGTAAGCATAGAGGACATGCCTGCACCCCATTGGACTTACCTGTGTGGGTTAAATCCGGGTTATTTGACAACCTATGGCGGTGATGGTTCTGCTCAGGCAGAGCAGTGCTGATGCTCCTCATAAAGCTGTCGCTGCTGTGAAGGTTCTAGGTGACATCACAAATCCCTATGGTTACATACACAACAAAGCTGGGTTGTTGTTGTTTACACTCTGCAAGGCCTGTGGAAGTGAGTGACATCATAGCACTGTAGTTCTGAGGGTTCTAGATGGATGCAACAATCTCCTGTTGCTTCTATGAAGGCCATAATAGACGACATCACCAAACAGCTCCATAGTCACATACACAGCAAAGGAGAGATGTTGTTTACACCTAGTGATGTCAGTGGTATTGAGTGACATCACAGCACAGTGCTAAGGCTCCTGGGCCTGGACACAGCAGCGGCTGCAATATCTCAACGGAGAATACGTTTATATATATGTGTGTGTGTGCGCGTATATATATATATATATATATATATATATATATATATATATATATATTTCTCCGCCGAAATCACTTTTAAACCCATTTCCACCTTTTTTTCCCTTCTCTTCCTCTTACTTTTTTTTCACGTTTTTTTACGTTTTTCTCCTTTTCGCCTCTTTTCTGGGCGTATTATTCTTCTTTTTCTTCTTTTTTTTCGTCTAATGCATACCCCATCAGTGCAGCAATGCTTATTCAATACCGCCAGCAGATGGAGACACTGGGGGATAATTTTCTAAGGATTTATACTGATTTTTCCTGTCTGAATTTGTCGCACAGAAAGTTGCAGGCCAAATATGTGTGACATTTCTGCGACTTTAGCTTCTAGAGCATTTTTACAACATTATACATAGGTGCTGAATACATAAAAAGCGACTGTTCAGCGACAGACAAGTCGCATCGGCTGAAAGTAGGCCAGAATGTCAGTCCATGTTGGAGCAGGTTTAGATACAGTCTAAAGTATAGATCTCAAAGTCTGTGCACAGAATTTAGCAAGGGCCTCGCACCTTCTGATGCATCAGGTAGGTGCACAATAGCATAGCCTAACCCTCTGTACTTTGGTCTATATTGATGCGGGACATAGACAGCCAGCTGATGACCAATCCATTAGTGCAATGGATGGCTGGAAGCATTTGTCTTTGCCTTTGCAATACCACAGAAGCAATGCATGGTCAATGTACAGCAATGACACACCTGTGTGAACAGCCAGGAGACCCCCCCCCCCCCATGTTATGTTACATAGTTACATAGTTAGTACGGTCGAAAAAAGACATATGTCCATCACGTTCAACCAGGGAATTAAGGGGTAGGGGTGTGGCGCGATATTGGGGAAGGGATGAGATTTTATATTTCTTCATAAGCATTAATCTTATTTTGTCAATTAGGAACATTCAGCACCCACCCGCTATCAAGGCAGCTGCCTATCATGTCATGCCCTACCTGCACAGGTGTGCTGGCTACTCAAATGATCCAATTAAGGAGGCCATTTAGTCAGCAGCAGCAGAAGTCCTGTGCCTGGACGCTCCAACAGGGGCCAGACACAAGCAGAAGCAGAAGCAGCAGAAGCAGCAGCAGCACCACCTTTTGTTTTTTGGCTGCAGCAGCAGCAAGGCCCACAGGGCTGGCTAGCTGGCTAGCCAGCAAGCAGGTAGCAATGAAAGTAGGAATCTTTCTTTTTAACCCTGTAAGGGGGTGGTGCACTGTACCCGAAGATACTGCCATATCGGGTCAATGCATAGGGCGACGGAAGCAAGCTTCGAAATCGGCCCCCGTTCTCAAAAATCCATTTAATATATGGTCCCCAGATAGGGGACGTATCAGATATTAAACTGATAAGAACAGATACTACACTTGATCTTAGCCAAAAGGCCGAGAAGCGATAACCGTGAAAGGGGCGGGCCCAACAAGGTCCCCTTCATGGGCACTATCACTGCTTGCTGTCAGGGAGGCTGCCAGACAATTTTCCATGCACACTCTGGGCTGGGGGGCAGTCAACCACCAGTACACACAGCAGAACCTAAACCCATACCATTATTGCTAAGCAGCAAGACAGGGGCCCATTGCACTCCCACGGGGCCTTTTTAAATGCAATCCATAACCCGGATTTGCCAGGAACCCTTCTTACTCCTCCTACTTGCATGTGACACTGGGCTTAGGATCTGCATAGGAAACACACACACAAGCACACACCTACCTTTGTTGCCTGCAGATGCCTCCTTGGCTGTCCCCAAACGGTATCAAACCAACACCCACGGGAAGCTGTAAGCATAGAGGACATGCCTGCACCCCATTGGACTTACCTGTGTGGGTTAAATCCGGGTTATTTGACAACCTATGGCGGTGATGGTTCTGCTCAGGCAGAGCAGTGCTGATGCTCCTCATAAAGCTGTCGCTGCTGTGAAGGTTCTAGGTGACATCACAAATCCCTATGGTTACATACACAACAAAGCTGGGTTGTTGTTGTTTACACTCTGCAAGGCCTGTGGAAGTGAGTGACATCATAGCACTGTAGTTCTGAGGGTTCTAGATGGATGCAACAATCTCCTGTTGCTTCTATGAAGGCCATAATAGACGACATCACCAAACAGCTCCATAGTCACATACACAGCAAAGGAGAGATGTTGTTTACACCTAGTGATGTCAGTGGTATTGAGTGACATCACAGCACAGTGCTAAGGCTCCTGGGCCTGGACACAGCAGCGGCTGCAATATCTCAACGGAGAATACGTTTATATATATGTGTGTGTGTGCGCGTATATATATATATATATATATATATATATATATATATATATATATATTTCTCCGCCGAAATCACTTTTAAACCCATTTCCACCTTTTTTTCCCTTCTCTTCCTCTTACTTTTTTTTCACGTTTTTTTACGTTTTTCTCCTTTTCGCCTCTTTTCTGGGCGTATTATTCTTCTTTTTCTTCTTTTTTTTCGTCTAATGCATACCCCATCAGTGCAGCAATGCTTATTCAATACCGCCAGCAGATGGAGACACTGGGGGATAATTTTCTAAGGATTTATACTGATTTTTCCTGTCTGAATTTGTCGCACAGAAAGTTGCAGGCCAAATATGTGTGACATTTCTGCGACTTTAGCTTCTAGAGCATTTTTACAACATTATACATAGGTGCTGAATACATAAAAAGCGACTGTTCAGCGACAGACAAGTCGCATCGGCTGAAAGTAGGCCAGAATGTCAGTCCATGTTGGAGCAGGTTTAGATACAGTCTAAAGTATAGATCTCAAAGTCTGTGCACAGAATTTAGCAAGGGCCTCGCACCTTCTGATGCATCAGGTAGGTGCACAATAGCATAGCCTAACCCTCTGTACTTTGGTCTATATTGATGCGGGACATAGACAGCCAGCTGATGACCAATCCATTAGTGCAATGGATGGCTGGAAGCATTTGTCTTTGCCTTTGCAATACCACAGAAGCAATGCATGGTCAATGTACAGCAATGACACACCTGTGTGAACAGCCAGGAGACCCCCCCCCCCCCATGTTATGTTACATAGTTACATAGTTAGTACGGTCGAAAAAAGACATATGTCCATCACGTTCAACCAGGGAATTAAGGGGTAGGGGTGTGGCGCGATATTGGGGAAGGGATGAGATTTTATATTTCTTCATAAGCATTAATCTTATTTTGTCAATTAGGAACATTCAGCACCCACCCGCTATCAAGGCAGCTGCCTATCATGTCATGCCCTACCTGCACAGGTGTGCTGGCTACTCAAATGATCCAATTAAGGAGGCCATTTAGTCAGCAGCAGCAGAAGTCCTGTGCCTGGACGCTCCAACAGGGGCCAGACACAAGCAGAAGCAGAAGCAGCAGAAGCAGCAGCAGCACCACCTTTTGTTTTTTGGCTGCAGCAGCAGCAAGGCCCACAGGGCTGGCTAGCTGGCTAGCCAGCAAGCAGGTAGCAATGAAAGTAGGAATCTTTCTTTTTAACCCTGTAAGGGGGTGGTGCACTGTACCCGAAGATACTGCCATATCGGGTCAATGCATAGGGCGACGGAAGCAAGCTTCGAAATCGGCCCCCGTTCTCAAAAATCCATTTAATATATGGTCCCCAGATAGGGGACGTATCAGATATTAAACTGATAAGAACAGATACTACACTTGATCTTAGCCAAAAGGCCGAGAAGCGATAACCGTGAAAGGGGCGGGCCCAACAAGGTCCCCTTCATGGGCACTATCACTGCTTGCTGTCAGGGAGGCTGCCAGACAATTTTCCATGCACACTCTGGGCTGGGGGGCAGTCAACCACCAGTACACACAGCAGAACCTAAACCCATACCATTATTGCTAAGCAGCAAGACAGGGGCCCATTGCACTCCCACGGGGCCTTTTTAAATGCAATCCATAACCCGGATTTGCCAGGAACCCTTCTTACTCCTCCTACTTGCATGTGACACTGGGCTTAGGATCTGCATAGGAAACACACACACAAGCACACACCTACCTTTGTTGCCTGCAGATGCCTCCTTGGCTGTCCCCAAACGGTATCAAACCAACACCCACGGGAAGCTGTAAGCATAGAGGACATGCCTGCACCCCATTGGACTTACCTGTGTGGGTTAAATCCGGGTTATTTGACAACCTATGGCGGTGATGGTTCTGCTCAGGCAGAGCAGTGCTGATGCTCCTCATAAAGCTGTCGCTGCTGTGAAGGTTCTAGGTGACATCACAAATCCCTATGGTTACATACACAACAAAGCTGGGTTGTTGTTGTTTACACTCTGCAAGGCCTGTGGAAGTGAGTGACATCATAGCACTGTAGTTCTGAGGGTTCTAGATGGATGCAACAATCTCCTGTTGCTTCTATGAAGGCCATAATAGACGACATCACCAAACAGCTCCATAGTCACATACACAGCAAAGGAGAGATGTTGTTTACACCTAGTGATGTCAGTGGTATTGAGTGACATCACAGCACAGTGCTAAGGCTCCTGGGCCTGGACACAGCAGCGGCTGCAATATCTCAACGGAGAATACGTTTATATATATGTGTGTGTGTGCGCGTATATATATATATATATATATATATATATATATATATATATATATTTCTCCGCCGAAATCACTTTTAAACCCATTTCCACCTTTTTTTCCCTTCTCTTCCTCTTACTTTTTTTTCACGTTTTTTTACGTTTTTCTCCTTTTCGCCTCTTTTCTGGGCGTATTATTCTTCTTTTTCTTCTTTTTTTTCGTCTAATGCATACCCCATCAGTGCAGCAATGCTTATTCAATACCGCCAGCAGATGGAGACACTGGGGGATAATTTTCTAAGGATTTATACTGATTTTTCCTGTCTGAATTTGTCGCACAGAAAGTTGCAGGCCAAATATGTGTGACATTTCTGCGACTTTAGCTTCTAGAGCATTTTTACAACATTATACATAGGTGCTGAATACATAAAAAGCGACTGTTCAGCGACAGACAAGTCGCATCGGCTGAAAGTAGGCCAGAATGTCAGTCCATGTTGGAGCAGGTTTAGATACAGTCTAAAGTATAGATCTCAAAGTCTGTGCACAGAATTTAGCAAGGGCCTCGCACCTTCTGATGCATCAGGTAGGTGCACAATAGCATAGCCTAACCCTCTGTACTTTGGTCTATATTGATGCGGGACATAGACAGCCAGCTGATGACCAATCCATTAGTGCAATGGATGGCTGGAAGCATTTGTCTTTGCCTTTGCAATACCACAGAAGCAATGCATGGTCAATGTACAGCAATGACACACCTGTGTGAACAGCCAGGAGACCCCCCCCCCCCCATGTTATGTTACATAGTTACATAGTTAGTACGGTCGAAAAAAGACATATGTCCATCACGTTCAACCAGGGAATTAAGGGGTAGGGGTGTGGCGCGATATTGGGGAAGGGATGAGATTTTATATTTCTTCATAAGCATTAATCTTATTTTGTCAATTAGGAACATTCAGCACCCACCCGCTATCAAGGCAGCTGCCTATCATGTCATGCCCTACCTGCACAGGTGTGCTGGCTACTCAAATGATCCAATTAAGGAGGCCATTTAGTCAGCAGCAGCAGAAGTCCTGTGCCTGGACGCTCCAACAGGGGCCAGACACAAGCAGAAGCAGAAGCAGCAGAAGCAGCAGCAGCACCACCTTTTGTTTTTTGGCTGCAGCAGCAGCAAGGCCCACAGGGCTGGCTAGCTGGCTAGCCAGCAAGCAGGTAGCAATGAAAGTAGGAATCTTTCTTTTTAACCCTGTAAGGGGGTGGTGCACTGTACCCGAAGATACTGCCATATCGGGTCAATGCATAGGGCGACGGAAGCAAGCTTCGAAATCGGCCCCCGTTCTCAAAAATCCATTTAATATATGGTCCCCAGATAGGGGACGTATCAGATATTAAACTGATAAGAACAGATACTACACTTGATCTTAGCCAAAAGGCCGAGAAGCGATAACCGTGAAAGGGGCGGGCCCAACAAGGTCCCCTTCATGGGCACTATCACTGCTTGCTGTCAGGGAGGCTGCCAGACAATTTTCCATGCACACTCTGGGCTGGGGGGCAGTCAACCACCAGTACACACAGCAGAACCTAAACCCATACCATTATTGCTAAGCAGCAAGACAGGGGCCCATTGCACTCCCACGGGGCCTTTTTAAATGCAATCCATAACCCGGATTTGCCAGGAACCCTTCTTACTCCTCCTACTTGCATGTGACACTGGGCTTAGGATCTGCATAGGAAACACACACACAAGCACACACCTACCTTTGTTGCCTGCAGATGCCTCCTTGGCTGTCCCCAAACGGTATCAAACCAACACCCACGGGAAGCTGTAAGCATAGAGGACATGCCTGCACCCCATTGGACTTACCTGTGTGGGTTAAATCCGGGTTATTTGACAACCTATGGCGGTGATGGTTCTGCTCAGGCAGAGCAGTGCTGATGCTCCTCATAAAGCTGTCGCTGCTGTGAAGGTTCTAGGTGACATCACAAATCCCTATGGTTACATACACAACAAAGCTGGGTTGTTGTTGTTTACACTCTGCAAGGCCTGTGGAAGTGAGTGACATCATAGCACTGTAGTTCTGAGGGTTCTAGATGGATGCAACAATCTCCTGTTGCTTCTATGAAGGCCATAATAGACGACATCACCAAACAGCTCCATAGTCACATACACAGCAAAGGAGAGATGTTGTTTACACCTAGTGATGTCAGTGGTATTGAGTGACATCACAGCACAGTGCTAAGGCTCCTGGGCCTGGACACAGCAGCGGCTGCAATATCTCAACGGAGAATACGTTTATATATATGTGTGTGTGTGCGCGTATATATATATATATATATATATATATATATATATATATATATATATTTCTCCGCCGAAATCACTTTTAAACCCATTTCCACCTTTTTTTCCCTTCTCTTCCTCTTACTTTTTTTTCACGTTTTTTTACGTTTTTCTCCTTTTCGCCTCTTTTCTGGGCGTATTATTCTTCTTTTTCTTCTTTTTTTTCGTCTAATGCATACCCCATCAGTGCAGCAATGCTTATTCAATACCGCCAGCAGATGGAGACACTGGGGGATAATTTTCTAAGGATTTATACTGATTTTTCCTGTCTGAATTTGTCGCACAGAAAGTTGCAGGCCAAATATGTGTGACATTTCTGCGACTTTAGCTTCTAGAGCATTTTTACAACATTATACATAGGTGCTGAATACATAAAAAGCGACTGTTCAGCGACAGACAAGTCGCATCGGCTGAAAGTAGGCCAGAATGTCAGTCCATGTTGGAGCAGGTTTAGATACAGTCTAAAGTATAGATCTCAAAGTCTGTGCACAGAATTTAGCAAGGGCCTCGCACCTTCTGATGCATCAGGTAGGTGCACAATAGCATAGCCTAACCCTCTGTACTTTGGTCTATATTGATGCGGGACATAGACAGCCAGCTGATGACCAATCCATTAGTGCAATGGATGGCTGGAAGCATTTGTCTTTGCCTTTGCAATACCACAGAAGCAATGCATGGTCAATGTACAGCAATGACACACCTGTGTGAACAGCCAGGAGACCCCCCCCCCCCATGTTATGTTACATAGTTACATAGTTAGTACGGTCGAAAAAAGACATATGTCCATCACGTTCAACCAGGGAATTAAGGGGTAGGGGTGTGGCGCGATATTGGGGAAGGGATGAGATTTTATATTTCTTCATAAGCATTAATCTTATTTTGTCAATTAGGAACATTCAGCACCCACCCGCTATCAAGGCAGCTGCCTATCATGTCATGCCCTACCTGCACAGGTGTGCTGGCTACTCAAATGATCCAATTAAGGAGGCCATTTAGTCAGCAGCAGCAGAAGTCCTGTGCCTGGACGCTCCAACAGGGGCCAGACACAAGCAGAAGCAGAAGCAGCAGAAGCAGCAGCAGCACCACCTTTTGTTTTTTGGCTGCAGCAGCAGCAAGGCCCACAGGGCTGGCTAGCTGGCTAGCCAGCAAGCAGGTAGCAATGAAAGTAGGAATCTTTCTTTTTAACCCTGTAAGGGGGTGGTGCACTGTACCCGAAGATACTGCCATATCGGGTCAATGCATAGGGCGACGGAAGCAAGCTTCGAAATCGGCCCCCGTTCTCAAAAATCCATTTAATATATGGTCCCCAGATAGGGGACGTATCAGATATTAAACTGATAAGAACAGATACTACACTTGATCTTAGCCAAAAGGCCGAGAAGCGATAACCGTGAAAGGGGCGGGCCCAACAAGGTCCCCTTCATGGGCACTATCAATGCTTGCTGTCAGGGAGGCTGCCAGACAATTTTCCATGCACACTCTGGGCTGGGGGGCAGTCAACCACCAGTACACACAGCAGAACCTAAACCCATACCATTATTGCTAAGCAGCAAGACAGGGGCCCATTGCACTCCCACGGGGCCTTTTTAAATGCAATCCATAACCCGGATTTGCCAGGAACCCTTCTTACTCCTCCTACTTGCATGTGACACTGGGCTTAGGATCTGCATAGGAAACACACACACAAGCACACACCTACCTTTGTTGCCTGCAGATGCCTCCTTGGCTGTCCCCAAACGGTATCAAACCAACACCCACGGGAAGCTGTAAGCATAGAGGACATGCCTGCACCCCATTGGACTTACCTGTGTGGGTTAAATCCGGGTTATTTGACAACCTATGGCGGTGATGGTTCTGCTCAGGCAGAGCAGTGCTGATGCTCCTCATAAAGCTGTCGCTGCTGTGAAGGTTCTAGGTGACATCACAAATCCCTATGGTTACATACACAACAAAGCTGGGTTGTTGTTGTTTACACTCTGCAAGGCCTGTGGAAGTGAGTGACATCATAGCACTGTAGTTCTGAGGGTTCTAGATGGATGCAACAATCTCCTGTTGCTTCTATGAAGGCCATAATAGACGACATCACCAAACAGCTCCATAGTCACATACACAGCAAAGGAGAGATGTTGTTTACACCTAGTGATGTCAGTGGTATTGAGTGACATCACAGCACAGTGCTAAGGCTCCTGGGCCTGGACACAGCAGCGGCTGCAATATCTCAACGGAGAATACGTTTATATATATGTGTGTGTGTGCGCGTATATATATATATATATATATATATATATATATATATATATATATATATTTCTCCGCCGAAATCACTTTTAAACCCATTTCCACCTTTTTTTCCCTTCTCTTCCTCTTACTTTTTTTTCACGTTTTTTTACGTTTTTCTCCTTTTCGCCTCTTTTCTGGGCGTATTATTCTTCTTTTTCTTCTTTTTTTTCGTCTAATGCATACCCCATCAGTGCAGCAATGCTTATTCAATACCGCCAGCAGATGGAGACACTGGGGGATAATTTTCTAAGGATTTATACTGATTTTTCCTGTCTGAATTTGTCGCACAGAAAGTTGCAGGCCAAATATGTGTGACATTTCTGCGACTTTAGCTTCTAGAGCATTTTTACAACATTATACATAGGTGCTGAATACATAAAAAGCGACTGTTCAGCGACAGACAAGTCGCATCGGCTGAAAGTAGGCCAGAATGTCAGTCCATGTTGGAGCAGGTTTAGATACAGTCTAAAGTATAGATCTCAAAGTCTGTGCACAGAATTTAGCAAGGGCCTCGCACCTTCTGATGCATCAGGTAGGTGCACAATAGCATAGCCTAACCCTCTGTACTTTGGTCTATATTGATGCGGGACATAGACAGCCAGCTGATGACCAATCCATTAGTGCAATGGATGGCTGGAAGCATTTGTCTTTGCCTTTGCAATACCACAGAAGCAATGCATGGTCAATGTACAGCAATGACACACCTGTGTGAACAGCCAGGAGACCCCCCCCCCCCATGTTATGTTACATAGTTACATAGTTAGTACGGTCGAAAAAAGACATATGTCCATCACGTTCAACCAGGGAATTAAGGGGTAGGGGTGTGGCGCGATATTGGGGAAGGGATGAGATTTTATATTTCTTCATAAGCATTAATCTTATTTTGTCAATTAGGAACATTCAGCACCCACCCGCTATCAAGGCAGCTGCCTATCATGTCATGCCCTACCTGCACAGGTGTGCTGGCTACTCAAATGATCCAATTAAGGAGGCCATTTAGTCAGCAGCAGCAGAAGTCCTGTGCCTGGACGCTCCAACAGGGGCCAGACACAAGCAGAAGCAGAAGCAGCAGAAGCAGCAGCAGCACCACCTTTTGTTTTTTGGCTGCAGCAGCAGCAAGGCCCACAGGGCTGGCTAGCTGGCTAGCCAGCAAGCAGGTAGCAATGAAAGTAGGAATCTTTCTTTTTAACCCTGTAAGGGGGTGGTGCACTGTACCCGAAGATACTGCCATATCGGGTCAATGCATAGGGCGACGGAAGCAAGCTTCGAAATCGGCCCCCGTTCTCAAAAATCCATTTAATATATGGTCCCCAGATAGGGGACGTATCAGATATTAAACTGATAAGAACAGATACTACACTTGATCTTAGCCAAAAGGCCGAGAAGCGATAACCGTGAAAGGGGCGGGCCCAACAAGGTCCCCTTCATGGGCACTATCACTGCTTGCTGTCAGGGAGGCTGCCAGACAATTTTCCATGCACACTCTGGGCTGGGGGGCAGTCAACCACCAGTACACACAGCAGAACCTAAACCCATACCATTATTGCTAAGCAGCAAGACAGGGGCCCATTGCACTCCCACGGGGCCTTTTTAAATGCAATCCATAACCCGGATTTGCCAGGAACCCTTCTTACTCCTCCTACTTGCATGTGACACTGGGCTTAGGATCTGCATAGGAAACACACACACAAGCACACACCTACCTTTGTTGCCTGCAGATGCCTCCTTGGCTGTCCCCAAACGGTATCAAACCAACACCCACGGGAAGCTGTAAGCATAGAGGACATGCCTGCACCCCATTGGACTTACCTGTGTGGGTTAAATCCGGGTTATTTGACAACCTATGGCGGTGATGGTTCTGCTCAGGCAGAGCAGTGCTGATGCTCCTCATAAAGCTGTCGCTGCTGTGAAGGTTCTAGGTGACATCACAAATCCCTATGGTTACATACACAACAAAGCTGGGTTGTTGTTGTTTACACTCTGCAAGGCCTGTGGAAGTGAGTGACATCATAGCACTGTAGTTCTGAGGGTTCTAGATGGATGCAACAATCTCCTGTTGCTTCTATGAAGGCCATAATAGACGACATCACCAAACAGCTCCATAGTCACATACACAGCAAAGGAGAGATGTTGTTTACACCTAGTGATGTCAGTGGTATTGAGTGACATCACAGCACAGTGCTAAGGCTCCTGGGCCTGGACACAGCAGCGGCTGCAATATCTCAACGGAGAATACGTTTATATATATGTGTGTGTGTGCGCGTATATATATATATATATATATATATATATATATATATATATATATTTCTCCGCCGAAATCACTTTTAAACCCATTTCCACCTTTTTTTCCCTTCTCTTCCTCTTACTTTTTTTTCACGTTTTTTTACGTTTTTCTCCTTTTCGCCTCTTTTCTGGGCGTATTATTCTTCTTTTTCTTCTTTTTTTTCGTCTAATGCATACCCCATCAGTGCAGCAATGCTTATTCAATACCGCCAGCAGATGGAGACACTGGGGGATAATTTTCTAAGGATTTATACTGATTTTTCCTGTCTGAATTTGTCGCACAGAAAGTTGCAGGCCAAATATGTGTGACATTTCTGCGACTTTAGCTTCTAGAGCATTTTTACAACATTATACATAGGTGCTGAATACATAAAAAGCGACTGTTCAGCGACAGACAAGTCGCATCGGCTGAAAGTAGGCCAGAATGTCAGTCCATGTTGGAGCAGGTTTAGATACAGTCTAAAGTATAGATCTCAAAGTCTGTGCACAGAATTTAGCAAGGGCCTCGCACCTTCTGATGCATCAGGTAGGTGCACAATAGCATAGCCTAACCCTCTGTACTTTGGTCTATATTGATGCGGGACATAGACAGCCAGCTGATGACCAATCCATTAGTGCAATGGATGGCTGGAAGCATTTGTCTTTGCCTTTGCAATACCACAGAAGCAATGCATGGTCAATGTACAGCAATGACACACCTGTGTGAACAGCCAGGAGACCCCCCCCCCCCATGTTATGTTACATAGTTACATAGTTAGTACGGTCGAAAAAAGACATATGTCCATCACGTTCAACCAGGGAATTAAGGGGTAGGGGTGTGGCGCGATATTGGGGAAGGGATGAGATTTTATATTTCTTCATAAGCATTAATCTTATTTTGTCAATTAGGAACATTCAGCACCCACCCGCTATCAAGGCAGCTGCCTATCATGTCATGCCCTACCTGCACAGGTGTGCTGGCTACTCAAATGATCCAATTAAGGAGGCCATTTAGTCAGCAGCAGCAGAAGTCCTGTGCCTGGACGCTCCAACAGGGGCCAGACACAAGCAGAAGCAGAAGCAGCAGAAGCAGCAGCAGCACCACCTTTTGTTTTTTGGCTGCAGCAGCAGCAAGGCCCACAGGGCTGGCTAGCTGGCTAGCCAGCAAGCAGGTAGCAATGAAAGTAGGAATCTTTCTTTTTAACCCTGTAAGGGGGTGGTGCACTGTACCCGAAGATACTGCCATATCGGGTCAATGCATAGGGCGACGGAAGCAAGCTTCGAAATCGGCCCCCGTTCTCAAAAATCCATTTAATATATGGTCCCCAGATAGGGGACGTATCAGATATTAAACTGATAAGAACAGATACTACACTTGATCTTAGCCAAAAGGCCGAGAAGCGATAACCGTGAAAGGGGCGGGCCCAACAAGGTCCCCTTCATGGGCACTATCACTGCTTGCTGTCAGGGAGGCTGCCAGACAATTTTCCATGCACACTCTGGGCTGGGGGGCAGTCAACCACCAGTACACACAGCAGAACCTAAACCCATACCATTATTGCTAAGCAGCAAGACAGGGGCCCATTGCACTCCCACGGGGCCTTTTTAAATGCAATCCATAACCCGGATTTGCCAGGAACCCTTCTTACTCCTCCTACTTGCATGTGACACTGGGCTTAGGATCTGCATAGGAAACACACACACAAGCACACACCTACCTTTGTTGCCTGCAGATGCCTCCTTGGCTGTCCCCAAACGGTATCAAACCAACACCCACGGGAAGCTGTAAGCATAGAGGACATGCCTGCACCCCATTGGACTTACCTGTGTGGGTTAAATCCGGGTTATTTGACAACCTATGGCGGTGATGGTTCTGCTCAGGCAGAGCAGTGCTGATGCTCCTCATAAAGCTGTCGCTGCTGTGAAGGTTCTAGGTGACATCACAAATCCCTATGGTTACATACACAACAAAGCTGGGTTGTTGTTGTTTACACTCTGCAAGGCCTGTGGAAGTGAGTGACATCATAGCACTGTAGTTCTGAGGGTTCTAGATGGATGCAACAATCTCCTGTTGCTTCTATGAAGGCCATAATAGACGACATCACCAAACAGCTCCATAGTCACATACACAGCAAAGGAGAGATGTTGTTTACACCTAGTGATGTCAGTGGTATTGAGTGACATCACAGCACAGTGCTAAGGCTCCTGGGCCTGGACACAGCAGCGGCTGCAATATCTCAACGGAGAATACGTTTATATATATGTGTGTGTGTGCGCGTATATATATATATATATATATATATATATATATATATATATATATATATTTCTCCGCCGAAATCACTTTTAAACCCATTTCCACCTTTTTTTCCCTTCTCTTCCTCTTACTTTTTTTTCACGTTTTTTTACGTTTTTCTCCTTTTCGCCTCTTTTCTGGGCGTATTATTCTTCTTTTTCTTCTTTTTTTTCGTCTAATGCATACCCCATCAGTGCAGCAATGCTTATTCAATACCGCCAGCAGATGGAGACACTGGGGGATAATTTTCTAAGGATTTATACTGATTTTTCCTGTCTGAATTTGTCGCACAGAAAGTTGCAGGCCAAATATGTGTGACATTTCTGCGACTTTAGCTTCTAGAGCATTTTTACAACATTATACATAGGTGCTGAATACATAAAAAGCGACTGTTCAGCGACAGACAAGTCGCATCGGCTGAAAGTAGGCCAGAATGTCAGTCCATGTTGGAGCAGGTTTAGATACAGTCTAAAGTATAGATCTCAAAGTCTGTGCACAGAATTTAGCAAGGGCCTCGCACCTTCTGATGCATCAGGTAGGTGCACAATAGCATAGCCTAACCCTCTGTACTTTGGTCTATATTGATGCGGGACATAGACAGCCAGCTGATGACCAATCCATTAGTGCAATGGATGGCTGGAAGCATTTGTCTTTGCCTTTGCAATACCACAGAAGCAATGCATGGTCAATGTACAGCAATGACACACCTGTGTGAACAGCCAGGAGACCCCCCCCCCCCATGTTATGTTACATAGTTACATAGTTAGTACGGTCGAAAAAAGACATATGTCCATCACGTTCAACCAGGGAATTAAGGGGTAGGGGTGTGGCGCGATATTGGGGAAGGGATGAGATTTTATATTTCTTCATAAGCATTAATCTTATTTTGTCAATTAGGAACATTCAGCACCCACCCGCTATCAAGGCAGCTGCCTATCATGTCATGCCCTACCTGCACAGGTGTGCTGGCTACTCAAATGATCCAATTAAGGAGGCCATTTAGTCAGCAGCAGCAGAAGTCCTGTGCCTGGACGCTCCAACAGGGGCCAGACACAAGCAGAAGCAGAAGCAGCAGAAGCAGCAGCAGCACCACCTTTTGTTTTTTGGCTGCAGCAGCAGCAAGGCCCACAGGGCTGGCTAGCTGGCTAGCCAGCAAGCAGGTAGCAATGAAAGTAGGAATCTTTCTTTTTAACCCTGTAAGGGGGTGGTGCACTGTACCCGAAGATACTGCCATATCGGGTCAATGCATAGGGCGACGGAAGCAAGCTTCGAAATCGGCCCCCGTTCTCAAAAATCCATTTAATATATGGTCCCCAGATAGGGGACGTATCAGATATTAAACTGATAAGAACAGATACTACACTTGATCTTAGCCAAAAGGCCGAGAAGCGATAACCGTGAAAGGGGCGGGCCCAACAAGGTCCCCTTCATGGGCACTATCACTGCTTGCTGTCAGGGAGGCTGCCAGACAATTTTCCATGCACACTCTGGGCTGGGGGGCAGTCAACCACCAGTACACACAGCAGAACCTAAACCCATACCATTATTGCTAAGCAGCAAGACAGGGGCCCATTGCACTCCCACGGGGCCTTTTTAAATGCAATCCATAACCCGGATTTGCCAGGAACCCTTCTTACTCCTCCTACTTGCATGTGACACTGGGCTTAGGATCTGCATAGGAAACACACACACAAGCACACACCTACCTTTGTTGCCTGCAGATGCCTCCTTGGCTGTCCCCAAACGGTATCAAACCAACACCCACGGGAAGCTGTAAGCATAGAGGACATGCCTGCACCCCATTGGACTTACCTGTGTGGGTTAAATCCGGGTTATTTGACAACCTATGGCGGTGATGGTTCTGCTCAGGCAGAGCAGTGCTGATGCTCCTCATAAAGCTGTCGCTGCTGTGAAGGTTCTAGGTGACATCACAAATCCCTATGGTTACATACACAACAAAGCTGGGTTGTTGTTGTTTACACTCTGCAAGGCCTGTGGAAGTGAGTGACATCATAGCACTGTAGTTCTGAGGGTTCTAGATGGATGCAACAATCTCCTGTTGCTTCTATGAAGGCCATAATAGACGACATCACCAAACAGCTCCATAGTCACATACACAGCAAAGGAGAGATGTTGTTTACACCTAGTGATGTCAGTGGTATTGAGTGACATCACAGCACAGTGCTAAGGCTCCTGGGCCTGGACACAGCAGCGGCTGCAATATCTCAACGGAGAATACGTTTATATATATGTGTGTGTGTGCGCGTATATATATATATATATATATATATATATATATATATATATATATATATATATTTCTCCGCCGAAATCACTTTTAAACCCATTTCCACCTTTTTTTCCCTTCTCTTCCTCTTACTTTTTTTTCACGTTTTTTTACGTTTTTCTCCTTTTCGCCTCTTTTCTGGGCGTATTATTCTTCTTTTTCTTCTTTTTTTTCGTCTAATGCATACCCCATCAGTGCAGCAATGCTTATTCAATACCGCCAGCAGATGGAGACACTGGGGGATAATTTTCTAAGGATTTATACTGATTTTTCCTGTCTGAATTTGTCGCACAGAAAGTTGCAGGCCAAATATGTGTGACATTTCTGCGACTTTAGCTTCTAGAGCATTTTTACAACATTATACATAGGTGCTGAATACATAAAAAGCGACTGTTCAGCGACAGACAAGTCGCATCGGCTGAAAGTAGGCCAGAATGTCAGTCCATGTTGGAGCAGGTTTAGATACAGTCTAAAGTATAGATCTCAAAGTCTGTGCACAGAATTTAGCAAGGGCCTCGCACCTTCTGATGCATCAGGTAGGTGCACAATAGCATAGCCTAACCCTCTGTACTTTGGTCTATATTGATGCGGGACATAGACAGCCAGCTGATGACCAATCCATTAGTGCAATGGATGGCTGGAAGCATTTGTCTTTGCCTTTGCAATACCACAGAAGCAATGCATGGTCAATGTACAGCAATGACACACCTGTGTGAACAGCCAGGAGACCCCCCCCCCCCATGTTATGTTACATAGTTACATAGTTAGTACGGTCGAAAAAAGACATATGTCCATCACGTTCAACCAGGGAATTAAGGGGTAGGGGTGTGGCGCGATATTGGGGAAGGGATGAGATTTTATATTTCTTCATAAGCATTAATCTTATTTTGTCAATTAGGAACATTCAGCACCCACCCGCTATCAAGGCAGCTGCCTATCATGTCATGCCCTACCTGCACAGGTGTGCTGGCTACTCAAATGATCCAATTAAGGAGGCCATTTAGTCAGCAGCAGCAGAAGTCCTGTGCCTGGACGCTCCAACAGGGGCCAGACACAAGCAGAAGCAGAAGCAGCAGAAGCAGCAGCAGCACCACCTTTTGTTTTTTGGCTGCAGCAGCAGCAAGGCCCACAGGGCTGGCTAGCTGGCTAGCCAGCAAGCAGGTAGCAATGAAAGTAGGAATCTTTCTTTTTAACCCTGTAAGGGGGTGGTGCACTGTACCCGAAGATACTGCCATATCGGGTCAATGCATAGGGCGACGGAAGCAAGCTTCGAAATCGGCCCCCGTTCTCAAAAATCCATTTAATATATGGTCCCCAGATAGGGGACATATCAGATATTAAACTGATAAGAACAGATACTACACTTGATCTTAGCCAAAAGGCCGAGAAGCGATAACCGTGAAAGGGGCGGGCCCAACAAGGTCCCCTTCATGGGCACTATCACTGCTTGCTGTCAGGGAGGCTGCCAGACAATTTTCCATGCACACTCTGGGCTGGGGGGCAGTCAACCACCAGTACACACAGCAGAACCTAAACCCATACCATTATTGCTAAGCAGCAAGACAGGGGCCCATTGCACTCCCACGGGGCCTTTTTAAATGCAATCCATAACCCGGATTTGCCAGGAACCCTTCTTACTCCTCCTACTTGCATGTGACACTGGGCTTAGGATCTGCATAGGAAACACACACACAAGCACACACCTACCTTTGTTGCCTGCAGATGCCTCCTTGGCTGTCCCCAAACGGTATCAAACCAACACCCACGGGAAGCTGTAAGCATAGAGGACATGCCTGCACCCCATTGGACTTACCTGTGTGGGTTAAATCCGGGTTATTTGACAACCTATGGCGGTGATGGTTCTGCTCAGGCAGAGCAGTGCTGATGCTCCTCATAAAGCTGTCGCTGCTGTGAAGGTTCTAGGTGACATCACAAATCCCTATGGTTACATACACAACAAAGCTGGGTTGTTGTTGTTTACACTCTGCAAGGCCTGTGGAAGTGAGTGACATCATAGCACTGTAGTTCTGAGGGTTCTAGATGGATGCAACAATCTCCTGTTGCTTCTATGAAGGCCATAATAGACGACATCACCAAACAGCTCCATAGTCACATACACAGCAAAGGAGAGATGTTGTTTACACCTAGTGATGTCAGTGGTATTGAGTGACATCACAGCACAGTGCTAAGGCTCCTGGGCCTGGACACAGCAGCGGCTGCAATATCTCAACGGAGAATACGTTTATATATATGTGTGTGTGTGCGCGTATATATATATATATATATATATATATATATATATATATATATATTTCTCCGCCGAAATCACTTTTAAACCCATTTCCACCTTTTTTTCCCTTCTCTTCCTCTTACTTTTTTTTCACGTTTTTTTACGTTTTTCTCCTTTTCGCCTCTTTTCTGGGCGTATTATTCTTCTTTTTCTTCTTTTTTTTCGTCTAATGCATACCCCATCAGTGCAGCAATGCTTATTCAATACCGCCAGCAGATGGAGACACTGGGGGATAATTTTCTAAGGATTTATACTGATTTTTCCTGTCTGAATTTGTCGCACAGAAAGTTGCAGGCCAAATATGTGTGACATTTCTGCGACTTTAGCTTCTAGAGCATTTTTACAACATTATACATAGGTGCTGAATACATAAAAAGCGACTGTTCAGCGACAGACAAGTCGCATCGGCTGAAAGTAGGCCAGAATGTCAGTCCATGTTGGAGCAGGTTTAGATACAGTCTAAAGTATAGATCTCAAAGTCTGTGCACAGAATTTAGCAAGGGCCTCGCACCTTCTGATGCATCAGGTAGGTGCACAATAGCATAGCCTAACCCTCTGTACTTTGGTCTATATTGATGCGGGACATAGACAGCCAGCTGATGACCAATCCATTAGTGCAATGGATGGCTGGAAGCATTTGTCTTTGCCTTTGCAATACCACAGAAGCAATGCATGGTCAATGTACAGCAATGACACACCTGTGTGAACAGCCAGGAGACCCCCCCCCCCCATGTTATGTTACATAGTTACATAGTTAGTACGGTCGAAAAAAGACATATGTCCATCACGTTCAACCAGGGAATTAAGGGGTAGGGGTGTGGCGCGATATTGGGGAAGGGATGAGATTTTATATTTCTTCATAAGCATTAATCTTATTTTGTCAATTAGGAACATTCAGCACCCACCCGCTATCAAGGCAGCTGCCTATCATGTCATGCCCTACCTGCACAGGTGTGCTGGCTACTCAAATGATCCAATTAAGGAGGCCATTTAGTCAGCAGCAGCAGAAGTCCTGTGCCTGGACGCTCCAACAGGGGCCAGACACAAGCAGAAGCAGAAGCAGCAGAAGCAGCAGCAGCACCACCTTTTGTTTTTTGGCTGCAGCAGCAGCAAGGCCCACAGGGCTGGCTAGCTGGCTAGCCAGCAAGCAGGTAGCAATGAAAGTAGGAATCTTTCTTTTTAACCCTGTAAGGGGGTGGTGCACTGTACCCGAAGATACTGCCATATCGGG